>NC_048589.1:40813138-40835638 GCF_013265735.2 Oncorhynchus mykiss
CCATGTCCAAACTGGTCCAACCTGGTCCAACTTGGTCCAACCTGGTACAACCTGGTCCAACCTGGTCCATAACTATCAGGTCTTTAACATGTCCCACCTGGTCCATAACTATCAGGTCTTTACCATGTCCAACCTGGTCCATAACTATCAGGTCTTCACCATGTCCAAACTGGTCCAACCTGGTCCATAACTATCTGGTCTTTACCATGTCCAACCGGGTCCATAACTATCAGGTCTTTACCATGTCCAACCTGGTCCAACCTGGTCCAACCTGGTCCATAACTATCTGGTCTTTACCATGTCCAACCTGGTCCATAACTATCCGGTCTTTACCATGTCCAGCCTGGTCCAACCTGGTCCAACCTGGTCCATAACTATCAGGTCTTTACCATGTCCAACCTGGTCTAACCTGGTCCATAACTATCAGGTCTTTACCATGTCCAACCTGGTCCATAACTATCAGGTCTTTACCATGTCCAGCCTGGTCCATAACTATCAGGTCTTTAACATGTCCAAACTGGTCCAACCTGGTCCATAACTATCAGGTCTTTACCATGTCCAACCTGGTCCATAACTATCAGGTCTTTACCATGTCCAGCCTGGTCCATAACTATCAGGTCTTTACCATGTCCAAACTGGTCCAACCTGGTCCATAACTATCTGGTCTTTACCATGTCCAACCTGGTCCATAACTATCCGGTCTTTACCATGTCCAAACTGGTCCAACCTGGTCCATAACTATCAGGTCTTCACCATGTCCAACCTGGTCCATAACTATCAGGTCTTTACCATGTCCAAACTGGTCCAACCTGGTCCATAACTATCTGGTCTTTACCATGTCCAACCTGGTCCATAACTATCCGGTCTTTACCATGTCCAAACTGGTCCAACCTGGTCCATAACTATCAGGTCTTTAACATGTCCCACCTGGTCCATAACTATCTGGTCTTTACCATGTCAAACCTGGATTGGGTTTCAATCCAGTCACCGGTTCTAGGCATTTTAAAGGCATTTTACGATTGCAGTGTTTACCTTTAATGGGATCTCTGTGAACACAGAAGCTGGGATTGGCCCGGGAACATTGCCTTTAAAGGCCTAACTCAGCTGTTTTCATCTCAATATCAAATCATTTCTGTGTACCGACTAAGTACCTTACTGTAAATAAAAATAAATGCGCAAAAACGATTTCTCAAGTAAGGATATAGCTAGGACTGTGGGGTGGTCAAATCAAATCAAAGTGTATTGATCACATACACGTGTTTAGCAGATGTTATTACCAGTGTAGCGAAATGCTTGTGTTTCTAGATCCAACAGTGCAGTAATGTTTTACAGTAATATCTACCAATTTCACAACAATACACACAATACACAGCAATACACACAATACACAGCAATACACACAATACACACAAATCTAAAGTAAAGGAATGGAATTAAGAATATATGTAACGGCGTTCTTCGTTTGTTGAGAGAGAGGACCGAAATGCAGCGTGGTGATTACTCATGTTCTTTAATCAATAATTGACGATACATGAAATAACTAAACGAATACGAAAACAACAAACGGAAGGTGAAACCTAATACAGCCTATCTGGTGAACACTACACAAAGACAGGAACAATCACCCACAAACACACAGTGAAACCCAGGCTACCTAAATATGGTTCCCAATCAGAGACAATGACGAACACCTGCCTCTGATTGAGAACCATATCAGGCCGAACATAGAACTAGACCAAAACATAGAAAAACAAACATAGACTACCCACCCAACTCACGCCCTGACCATACTAAATAAATACAAAAACAACGGAAATAGAGGTCAGAACGTGACAATATATAAATATTTGGACGAGCAATGTCAGAGCGGCATAGACTAAAATACAGTAGAATAGAATACAGTATATACAAACTCAGCAAAAAAAGAAACATCCTTTTTTCTTGTCCCTGTCTTTCAAAGATAATTCGTAAAAATCCAAATAACTTAAAAGATCTTCATTGTAAAGGGTTAAAACACTGTTTCCCATGTTTGTTCAATGAACCATAAAGAATAAATAAACCTGTGGAACGGTCGTTAAGACACTAACAGCTTACAGACAGTAGGCAATTAAGGTCACAGTTATGAAAACTTAGGACACTAAAGAGGCTTTTCTACTGACTCTGAAAAACACCAAAAGAAAGATGCCCAGGGTCCCTGCTCACATCTGCATGAACGTGCCTTAGGCATGCTGCAAGGAGGCATGAGGACTGCAGATGTGGCCAGGACAATAAATTGCAATGTCCGTACTGTGAGACGCCTAAGACAGCGCAACAACAACTGTCCGGTTACACCAGAAAAGCACAATCCTTCCATCAGTGCTCAGACTGTCCACAATAGGCTGAGAGAGGCTGGACTGAGGGCTTGTAGGCCTGTTGTAAGGCAGGTCCTCACCAGACATCACCGGCAACACCGGCATATGGGCACAAACCCACCGTTGCTGGACCAGACAGGACTGGCAAAATGTGCTGTTCACTGATGAGTTGCGGCTTTGTCTCATCAGGGATGATGGTCGGATTCGTGTTTATCATCGGAGGAATGAGCATTACACCGAGGCCTGTACTCTGGAGCGGGATCGATTTGGAGGTGGAGGGTCCGTCATGGTCTGGGGCGGTGTGTCACAGCATCATTGGACTGAGCTTGTTGTCATTGCAGGCAATCTCAATGCTGTGCGTTATAGGGAAGACAAACTTCTCCCTCATGTGGTACCCTTCCTGCAGCTCATCCTGACATGACCCTACAGCATGACAATGCCACCAGCCATACTGCTCGTTCTGTGCGTGATTTCCTGCAAGGCAGGAATGTCAGTGTTCTGCCATGGCCAGTGAAGAGCCCGGATCTCAATCCCATTGAGCACGTCTGGGACCTGTTGGATCGGAGGGTGAGGGCTAGGGCCATTCCCCCAGAAATGTCCGCTAACTTGCAGTTGCCTTGCTGGAAGAGTGGGGTAACATCTCACAGCAAGAACTGGCAAATCTGGTGCAGTCCACGAGGAGGAGATTCAATTCAATTCCTTTTTCAATTCAATTCAATTCAAATGTATTTTTATAGCCCTTCATACATCAGCTGATATCTCAAAGTGATGTACAGAAACCCAGCCTAAAACCCCAAACAGCAAGCAATGCAGGTGTTGAGATGCACTGCAGTACTTACTTGTTCAGGGACACACTATTCCATTTCTATTAGTCACATGTCGGTGGAACTTGTTCAGTTTATGTCTCAGTTGTTGAATCTTAGGTTCATACAAATATTTACACAAGTTTTGCTGAAAATAAACGCAGTTGACAGTGTGAGGATGTTTCTTTTTGAGTTTACAACATGTAAACATTATTAAAGTAACTTGTGTTCCATTATTAAAGTGGGCAGTGATTTACAATCTATATAGAGCAGCAGCCTCTAATGTGCTAGTGATGGCCTATTCTGGGTGGAGGCTATTTAGCAATCTGATGGCCTTGAGATAGAAGCTGTTTTTCAGTCTCCCGGTCCCAGCTTTGATGCACCTATACTGACCTTGCCTTCTGGATGATAGCGGGGTGAACAAACAGTGGCTCGGGTGGTTGTTGTCCTTGATGATCTTTTTGGCCTTCCTGTGATATTGGGTGCTGTAGTTGTCCTGGAGGGCAGGAAGTTTTCCCCCGATGATGCATTGGGCAGACCGCACCACCCTCTGGAGAGCCCTGTGGTTGTGGACGGTGCAGTTGCCGTTCCAGGCGCTGATACAGCCCGACAGGATGCTCTCAATTGTGCATCTGTAAAAGTTTGTGAGGGTTTTAGGTGACCAGCCATATTTCTTCAGCCTCCTGAGGTTGGATGGACCATTTCAGTTTGTCAGTGATGTGTACGCTGAGGACCTTGAAGCTTTCCACCTTCTCCACTGTGGTCCCATCTATGTGGATAGGGGGGTGCTCCCTCCTGAAGTGCACAATCAGCTCCTTTGTTTTGTTGACGTTAGGTGACAGGTTATTTTCCTGACACCACACTCCGAGGGCCCTCACCTCCTCCCTGTAAGCTGTCTCGTCATTGTTGGCAATCAGGCCTACTACTGTTGTGTCGTCTGCAAACTTGATGATTGAGTTGGAGGCGTGCGTGGCCACGCAGTCATGGGTGAACAGGGAGTACAGGAAGGGGCTGAGCACGTACCCTTGTGGGGCCCCTGTATTGACGATCAGTGAAGTGGAGGTGTTGTTTCCTACCTTCACCACCTGGGGGCAGCCCGTCAGAAAGTCCAGAACCCAGTTGCACAGGGCGGGGTTCAGACCCAGGGCTTCGAGCTTAGTGATGAGCTTAGCGGGTACTATGGGTGTTGAATGCTGAGCTTTAGTCAATAAACATACTTATTACATAGGTATGTCTCTTGTCCAGATGAGATAGGGCAGTATGCGTTTGCATCGTCTGTGGATCTATTGGGGCGGTAAGCAAATTGAAGTGGGTTTAGGGTGTTTGGTAAGGTAGAGGTGATATGATCATTGACTAGTCTCTTAAAGCACTTCATGATGACAGAAGTGAGTACTACGGGCATTAGTCATTTAGTTAAATTACCTTTGCTTTCTTGGGTACAGGAACAATGGTGGACATCTTGAAGCATGTGGGGACATCAGTCTGTGATAGGGAGAGATTGAATATGTCCATAAACACACCAACCAGCTGGTCTGCGCATGCTCTAGTCTAAGTAAGGGACCTTATTGGAGGGGTATATAAATGAGCTTTTATTGGCAGTGAGGTTTGAAACTCACTTTGTTATTGATCCATTTGGCAGCAGGTAGCCTTGCGGTTAAGAGTGTTGGGCCAATACCCGAAAGGGCATTGGTTTGAATCCCCGAGCCGGCAAGGGGGGGGGGGGGATCTGTTGTTCTGCCCTTGAGCAAGGCTGTTAATCCCAACAATAACTTCTCCCCGGGCGCCGATGACGTTGAAAAAGGCAGCCCCCTGCACCTCTCTGATTCAGACGGGTTAAATGCAGAAAACACATTTCAGTTGAATGCATTCAGTTGTACAACTGACTAGATATCTCTCCCTATGAACTTAGACCGCCTGGTGATGTCACCAGACAAGCCAGAACTCCACCCATGCAAAACCTGTTGATTAGAAAGTCAAAAGTGTAAAATTGTATTTTCAACCTGCAACTATCAGGAAATAACAACATTTATCACACTTTTACAGTGTTAGTTTTATCAGGTGTTGTACAAAATGATACAAAACAAGCCTTTTAACAAGCTGCGACTATAAACTGCAATCGGGTTGAACCACAGCACAGGTTTCCTCCTGTTAGAGCTGCTATCAATGGAAAAAGATGGTTGGCATTCAAGCAAATTATTTTTTTTCTTCTTCGCGTTTTGTCTTAAATGGTAAACTGTCAATAAACCGTTCCGTCTAAGAGGTTCAGATGTACTTGTATGTTTCCACCAATGAAGTCATTCACTAAATGCCTTCCTCCATGCACTCCACAACCACTCAGCTCTGTCTGTCTGTCTGCAGTGTGTGTGTGTGTCCGCAGCGTGTGTGTGTGTGTGTGTGTGTTTGTTCGTTTGTCAATCGCAGGACCGTACACACAACGAGCCAAGGTCAGACGGTGCACTAATAGACATCCTCTACAATTACAATGAAGTTACACACTGGTGACGAGGTCTCAGAGTGCCTGTGTGTGTGTGTGTGTGTGTGTGTGTATGTGAATGTTTGTTTGTGTGTGTGTGTGTATATGTTTGTGTGTGTGTGTGTGTGTGTGAGAATGTGTGTTTGTGTGTGTGTGTGTGAGAATGTTTGCTTGTGTGTGTGTGTGTATATGTTTGTGTGTGTGTGTGTGTGTGTGTGTGTGTGTGTGTGTGTGCGTGTGTGTGTGTATATGTTTGTGTGTGTGTGTGTGTGTGAATTTAATTAAATGTTAATATTAAATGTGAACGGCCATTGACAGAGAGCAGGTCCCTGTTGAACGGCTGAGTCACTGAGGTCAACAGAGGTCATGACTCATGACCCTCCTGACACCCGGACTAGCCAGTAACCACCCTCCTCCTCCTGTCTGTCACCCGGCCTCTTCAAGTCGTTAATCCCCACAGGGAAGGGTGTTCCTGCTACTCAGCCAGCAGACAAAGAGCCACCAACAGCCAGATGTCAGTCAGAGCCCTGGACCATTCAGACCAGAGTAATTCCATACCCTCACCTTCAGCATGCAGACAAGACGCATGACGTGTTGGCAGACCCTTGTTAATACCCTTCATAATTCACCTGTGTGTGTGTGTGTGTGTGTGTGTGTGTGTGTGTGTGTGTGTGTTAACCCACCTGTTCCACTCTGCTGACGTTCAAGTCCTAACTGGTGGACAAAGATGGGACTAGACGGTTGTTATGCATTGGACACTCATTATATGTGTGTGTGTGTGTGTGTGTGTGTGTGATTGTCAAATTTACCTGTAATATAAGGGAAGGGTTCAGGGCTGCGGGGGGGGGGGGGGAGGGGTGGTGGCTCGTGGCCCCGGTGGTCTCAGGAACCTCCGTCACTCAGGTTCAGGTATAAAAGAGAGGGCCAGAGACAGAGACACACACACTCTCTCTCAGACACACACAGACGGACAACAGTGCTGAAGTAGACAACTCATCGGAAGAGACAAGTGATCGACTGGTCGGAGGAGAGACAGACAGAGAAGAGAATACTTTTGAAACAGGTTAGTGACATCAGATGTGTCATTTTTTGATTTGAGAATGATTATAATTGAAAACAACACTGAATTCTGAAGATAATAGTAATTATTCCTTTTTTTTTAATTATATAATTATTATTAATTATTAATAATAATAATAATTATTACATTAATTAACATTATTTGACTAAATGCTCATTGACTAAATGCTCATTATTTGACTAAATCACATTTGGTTGTCTACAGCTGTCTGTGGGCATCTATAATTTATTGTAAATAAGAGAAATGTATATATTCTTTACTTCTTCACATAAACAGTGAGATAAGAGGTGTTAGCTCATACAGTCAATCAGTCAGTAAGCCAGTCTGTCTGTCAATCCATCAGTCAGCCAATCAGTCAGCAAGCCAGTCAGTCCTTCAGTCAGTCAGTCAGTCAGTCCTTCAGTCTTCCAGTCAGTCAGGGTGGCTACTTTAAAGAATCTAAAATATATTTCGATTTGTTTATCACTTTTTTTTGGTTACTACATGATTCCATATGTGTCATTTCATAGTGTTGATGTCTTCACTATTATTCTACAATGTAGAAAATAGTAAAAATAAATAAAAACCCTTGAATGAGTAGGTGTGTCCAGACTCTTGACTGGTACTGTATGTCCTCTATGGACTTCATTAGATAAGAAATGTGTTATATTTTTGTCCCGTTTTTCGTCATGAATGTTGTTCTGGAGGCAGCTCTGCAGAGTGGTCACTAGCTGGCCCAGCCACAAAAGTCATACAATCTGATTTTAAACCTCACCTTAACCACACTTAACCCAGACCTTAAACTAAGACCAAAAATAACATTTTTGTTTTTTCACGAATCTTTACAAGGCAGCCAGTTCTGACACTTGATAATAAACGTCAACCTGCATGTTTGTCACATTCATCTGCCGTTCTTCAATTTATGATGACATTCATGAATGGGTCAGTAGAATGTTGCATTCATGACATGTCGGAACTAGAACACTCAGACATTTCCGACTTGGAATCTCATTGTAGAAAGATTATATCAGAGTTTCCCACTATCTGAATCAAACAATAGGAAGCTCTACGCAAAAAAAATATATATCTTAATTTGAACTCAGAGGTTCCGAGTTTCCGACTTGTCTTGAATGCAGTATAACTGTGTTTTTCCTGTGTGCAGCGTGACGATGCTGTGTCCTGCGTGGTTATTGGCTGTGGCTGTGGTGGGTGTGGTCAGCGGGGTTAAAGGTCAGTGCTGGGAGAATCCTCGCTGTCAAGACCTCAACTCTGAGAACAACATCCTGGTGAGTTAGAAGCGTTGCAGAGAGCGCAATGTTTTTGAAAAGTTAAGCTCAAGGCCGGGATTGAATCGGATTGCAGGTTATAGGCATTGTGGCTTTTAAAGGCAATGTTCCAATATGAAATTGAGTTTAAAAGCGGCAATGCCTATAACCCGGGATTACATTGAATCCCAGCTCAAGTATGTAAGAGGCTCTCGAGTGGCGCAGCGGTCTAAGGCACTGTATCTCAGTGTCACTACAGACCCTGTATCACAACCGGCCGTGATAGGGAGTCCCATAAGCCGATGCAAAATTGGCTCAGCGTCGTCCGGGGTTTGGTCGGGGTAGTCCGTCATTCTAAATAAGAAATTGTTCTTAACTGACTTGCCTAGTTAAATAAAGGTTAAATAATACATCATAATAATGACCTAGTTAAATATAGGTTAAATAATACATCATAATAAGACCTAGTTAAATAAAGGTAAAAAATAAATACAAATTAAACAGAGCTGTTACGAGTGTTACAGTAATCCATCTAACCTACCTCTCCTTTCCTCTCTGCTCTTCTCCCTCCTCTCTGCTCTTCTCCCTCTTCTCTCTGGTTCTCCCTCTCTACCCTTCTCCTCTCTCTTTCCGCTCTTCTCCCTCCTCTCTCTTCCCTCCCTCCTCTCCGGTCTTGTCCTTCTCCTCTCCTCTCTTCCCTCTCTCCTCTCCTCTCCGGTCTTGTCCTTCTCCTCTCCTCTCTTCCCTCTCTCCTCTCCTCTCCTCTCCTCTCCGGTCTTGTCCTTCTCCCCTCTCTTCCCTCTCTCCTCTCCTCTCCGGTCTTGTCCTTCTCCCTCTCCTCTCTTCCCTCTCTCCTCTCCTCTCCGGTCTTGTCCTTCTCCTCTCCTCTCTTCCCTCTCTCCTCTCCTCTCCTCTCCGGTCTTGTCCTTCTCCCCTCTCTTCCCTCTCTCCTCTCCTCTCCTCTCCGGTCTTGTCCTTCTCCTCTCCTCTCTTCCCTCTCTCCTCTCCTCTCCGGTCTTGTCCTTCTCCTCTCCCTCCTCCTATCGACCTCCTCACAGGAGTGCATCCAGCTCTGTCGTTCTGACCTCACCGCCGAATCTCCCATCTTCCCTGGCGAGGTCCATCTCCAACCCAACTCCCCCTCTGACTTTCCTCCCCCCTCCTTACCTCTGTCCCCCCCCTCTCCCCTGTCCCCCTTGGAGCAGCAGAACATCGTGTCCCCCCAGGCCAAGCGTTCCTACTCCATGGAACACTTCCGCTGGGGGAAGCCTGTGGGAAAGAAGCGCCGCCCGGTGAAGGTTTACACCAACGGTGTGGAGGAGGAGTCCTCCGAGGGCTTCCCCAGCGAGATGAGACGAGAGCTGGGCACCAACGAGGCCATGTACCCCTCCCTGGAGCCTGGGGCTGTGGAAGGGGGAGAGGGCCTGGGGGGTGAGGCGGATGGCCTGGGTGGGGTGTTTAGTCTTCAGGAGAAGAAAGACGGCTCGTACAAGATGAACCACTTCCGCTGGAGCGGACCGCCTGCCAGTAAGCGCTATGGAGGGTTCATGAAGAGCTGGGACGAACGCAGCCAGAAACCACTGCTCACGCTGTTCAAAAACGTCATCATCAAAGACGGACAGCAGAAGAGAGAGCAGTGAGGGAGGGAGAGAGGGGAAGGGAGGATAGGTGAGCTGAAGAGGGGGGAGGGAGAGAGGGGAAGGGAGGATAGGTGAGCTGAAGAGGAGGGAGGGAGAGAGGGGAAGGGAGGATAGGTGAGCTGAAGAGGGGGGGGGGAGAGAGGACAAGGGAGCTTGAGGGAGAGAGAGACAGATCATGGGGGGTCGAGGGAGAGAGAGAGGACATGGGGGGGTTGAGGGAGAGAGAGAGGACATGGGGGGGTTGAGGGAGAGAGAGAGGACATGGGGGGGTTGAGGGAGAGAGAGAGGACATGGGGGGGTTGAGGGAGAGAGAGAAAGTCCCGTTTCTCCCCATCCAGCTCTGTAGGACGTACATCCAGGAAGCTCTCATTTGATTCGCAATTCGAAGACAAACAAGCTTTGTGATTAGCTAAAAGCGCTTTGTCCTCTGACCCAGCATGATGTTAGCTGCCAATGTAATAATGTCTCTAATAAATCTTAACTCTGTGTAGAACCATGCTGTTGTCACTGAGGGATGGGTATAGGGTAAAGAAGAAAATCATTATTGGAATTATTCCAATCATAAAAACATTGTATTGCAAGCAACCACAGTCCATTAGTTTTTATTTACCATCATATACACAGACCTGATCAAATTAAATATTTTATTTGTATAGTCATTATTCATGTAGTCTGTATATTGCTACGTTCCCCAGCATGAAAACGAATGAGGTCACACCAATCGGTGCTAACCAACGTGCTAACGAGCTATCCATGTCCAGCCTCAAAATATAAATGGAAAAACCAAAGCCTAAATAAAAAACACTATGTTTTTTATTTGATTTATGTCACCTTCATTTAACCAAGTAAGCTAGTCGAGAACAAGTTCTCATTTGCAATTGCGACCAGGCCAAGATAAAGCAAAGCAGTGCGACACAGACAACAACACAGTAAACACATCGAGTAAAACAATAAACAAGCCAATAACACAATAAACAAGTCAATGACACAGTAGAAAAAATAAAGTCTATATACAGTGGGGCAAAAAAGTATTTAGTCAGCCACCAATTGTGCAAGTTCTCCCACTTAAAAAGATGAGAGAGACCTGTAATTTTCATCATAGGTACACTTCAACTATGACAGACAAAATGAGAAAAAAAATCCAGAAAATCACATTGTAGGATTTTTTATGAATTTATTTGCAAATTATGGTGGAAATAAGTAGGGAGAACTTGCACAATTGGTAGCTAACTAAATACTTTTTTTGCCCCACTGTATACTGAGATCATGTGACACTTAGATTGCACACAGGTGGACTTTATTTAACTAATTATGTGACTTCTGAAGGTAACTGGATGCACCAGATCTTATGTAGGGGCTTCATAACAAAGCAGTGAATATAATATGATATTCTAATATAATATAATATAATATGATATTCTAAAATAATATAATATAATATAATATGATATTCTAATATAATATAATATAATATGATATTCTAAAATAATATAATATGATATTCCAAAATAATATAATATAATATGATATTCTAAAATAATATAATATAATATGATATTCTAAAATAATATAATATAATATGATATTCCAAAATAATATAATATAATATGATATTCTAAAATAATATAATATAATATGATATTCTAAAATAATATAATATAATATAATATGATATTCTAAAATAATATAATATAATATGATATTCCAAAATAATATAATATAATATGATATTCTAAAATAATATAATATAATATGATATTCTAAAATAATATAATATAATATGATATTCTAAAATAATATAATATAATATAATATAATATGATATTCTAATATAATATGATATTCTAAAATAATATAATATAATATGATATTCTAATATAATATAATATAATATGATATTCTAAAATAATATAATATAATATGATATTCTAAAATAATATAATATAATATGATATTCTAAAATAATATAATATAATATAATATAATATGATATTCTAATATAATATGATATTCTAAAATAATATAATATAATATAATATGATATTCTAATATAATATAATATAATATAATATAATATGATATTCTAATATAATATAATATGATATTCTAAAATAATATAATATAATATGATATTCTAAAATAATATAATATAATATGATATGATATTCTAATATAATATAATATGATATTCTAAAATAATATAATATAATATGATATTCTAAAATAATATAATATAATATGATATTCTAATATAATATGATATTCTAATATAATATAATATGATATTCTAATATAATATAATATAATATGATATTCTAAAATAATATAATATAATATAATATGATATTCTAATATAATATAATATAATATGATATTCTAAAATAATATAATATAATATAATATAATATGATATTCTAATATAATATAATATGATATTCTAAAATAATATGATATTCTAATATAATATGATATTCTAATATAATATAATATAATATGATATTCTAAAATAATATAATATAATATGATATTCTAAAATAATATAATATGATATTCTAATATAATATAAAATAATATAATATAATATGATATTCTAAAATAATATAATATAATATGATATTCTAAAATAATATAATATAATATGATATTCTAAAATAATATAATATAATATGATATTCTAATATAATATAATATGATATTCTAATATAATATAATATAATATGATATTCTAAAATAATATAATATAATATAATATTCTAAAATAATATAATATAATATAATATGATATTCTAATATAATATAATATAATATAATATGATATTCTAATATAATATAATATGATATTCTAATATAATATAATATAATATGATATTCTAAAATAATATAATATAATATGATATTCTAAAATAATATAATATAATATGATATTCTAAAATAATATAATATAATATGATATTCTAATATAATATAATATGATATTCTAATATAATATAATATAATATGATATTCTAAAATAATATAATATAATATAATATTCTAAAATAATATAATATAATATAATATTCTAAAATAATATAATATAATATAATATGATATTCTAATATAATATGATATTCTAATATAATATAATATGATATTCTAATATAATATAATATGATATTCTAATATAATATAATATGATATTCTAATATAATATAATATGATATTCTAATATAATATGATATTCTAATATAATATGATATTCTAAAATAATATAATATGATATAATATAATATGATATTCTAATATAATATAATATGATATTCTAATATAATATAATATGATATTCTAATATAATATAATATAATATAATATAATATGATATTCTAATATAATATAATATAATATATAATATAATATAATATGATATTCTAAAATAATATAATATAATATAATATGATATTCTAATATAATATGATATTCTAAAATAATATAATATGATATTCTAAAATAATATAATATGATATTCTAATATAATATGATATTCTAATATAATATAATATGATATTCTAATATAATATAATATGATATTCTAAAATAATATAATATGATATTCTAATATAATATAATATGATATTCTAATATAATATAATATAATATGATATTCTAATATAATATAATATGATATTCTAATATAATATAATATGATATTCTAATATAATATAATATAATATGATATTCTAATATAATATGATATTCTAATATAATATGATATTCTAATATAATATAATATGATATTCTAATATAATATAATATAATATTCTAAAATAATATAATATGATATTCTAATATAATATGATATTCTAATATAATATAATATGATATTCTAATATAATATAATATAATATGATATTCTAATATAATATGATATTCTAATATAATATAATATGATATTCTAATATAATATAATATAATATGATATTCTAATATAATATAATATGATATTCTAATATAAAATAATATAATATGATATTCTAATATAATATGATATTCTAATATAATATGATATTCTAATATAATATGATATTCTAATATAATATAATATGATATTCTAATATAATATGATATTCTAATATAATATGATATTCTAATATAATATAATATGATATTCTAAAATAATATAATATAATATGATATTCTAATATAATATAATATGATATTCTAATATAATATAATATGATATTCTAATATAATATAATATAATATAATATAATATGATATTCTAATATAATATAATATAATATAATATAATATAATATAATATAATATGATATAATATAATATAATATAATATAATATAATATGATATTCTAATATAATATAATATAATATAATATGATATTATAATATAATATAATATAATATAATATAATATAATATAATATAATATAATATAATATAATATGCACACACCCCTTTTCTGTTTTTACTTTTTTAGAATTTTTTGAATCAAGTAATTTTTTCATTTCACTTCACCAATTTGGACTATTTTGTCCATTACATGAAATCCAAATAAAAATTCATTTAAATTACAGGTTGTAATGAAACAAAATATGAAAAACACCATGGGGATGAATGCTTTTGCAAGGCAACATGAAATGTCATAATCTTCATTTGGCCAATCAATGCATCCATCACAAGTTAGTGAACAACATGGTTTATGGAGGTTAGGTGTCACGTTCTGACCTTAGTTCCTTTGTTTTGTCTTTCTTTTAGTATGGTCAGGGTGTGAGTTGGGGTGGGTTGTCTATGTTCTTTTTTCTATAATTTGGTATTTCTGTGTTTGGCCTGGCATGGTTCTCAATCAGAGGCAGCTGTCAATCGTTGTCCCTGATTGAGAACCGTATTTAGGTAGCCTGGTTGTCCCTGATTGAGAACCATACTTAGGTAGCCTGGTTGTCCCTGATTGAGAACCATACTTAGGTAGCCTGGTTGTCCCTGATTGAGAACCATACTTAGGTAGCCTGGTTTCACCTTTGAGTTGTGGGTGATTATTTTCTGTTCTGCGTATTCACCGTACAGGACTGTGTCGTTCGTTGTCGTTTTGTATTTCAGTGTTCAGTTTGATTCATTAAATATTAACATCATGAACACGCTTTAGTCCTCCCCTTCTTCCACCACCAACGACCGTGACATTAGGTCTACTTTTTCCTTCTAAAGCCCATCGCATGATCCCCATTTTCCCGTTATCCTTATCAAAAAATTGAATTAAGATGTATTAAGTGTACCCTAGTGAAACGGCCTATGCTATAAAGATGATTTGTCCAATGCCAGAATCCTGACACAGAAAAACATACTCCAGCACTGATTCAGTGCCATACTATTATGGTCAAAATGTTCCCTTAATGTATGTAAAGTTAGGGCACTCTTGTGTGCCTGCTTGTGTGACAATGTAGGCTACGAGCTAACAAACCTTTATTAAAGTTTACAGGGGTATGCCATTAATGCATTTAAAAAAAAAAGTTTTTCTCTCATGTCAACACTGTCGGAAAATTGCGAATCTGCAGTCGTTTCTCGCTGTTGCCATAGAAACTGCTTTCAGTTTTTTTTTAAATCGGAGATTTAAAAAAGTTTAACAAAAAATTGATATGAAGATAACTAGCTGTAAATAATATACTTTTTCTTGTTACATACAGCTGGTTTGATTATTACATGTATAGGTAAATATAACAGAAAATATTTGGGTCATATAATTAGGTATTAGAATACTAGAGTGGGGAGGAGCCTTCTGGTATAAAAGTCCGCCATTTTGGTCAGAGAATTGGTCAACCATGGTTTGCCAGTGCTGTGATAAGATATTGTGTAAAATAATGAATTTTAAGAATTTATCGACAATGTATGTTTGTTAGCTAGCCAGCCACTTTTCACCCAAATTAACTGCCAATATGCCAACAGTCCATTCAAACAACACAATCAATCCAGCCATACACAATACACATGTTGTAAATGTAACAAGTGGTGATATTGTATCATGTAATAACACCCAAAGCTTTCCAAGAAAACACAAATGTAGGCGTATAATTATAAATACAGTATAAAATACAGTATAATTATATGACTGTATTTTAGGTTGACAATTATAAAACACAATTCCTAAAACCTTGCTGTTATTTTTTCCTGCATAAATAAATCAGGATTATGCCTTTACTGCCTTTCATTCCAATTAGACTGGGCTTTGTATTTGTCCCTGACCAATATGGCTCCCATTTTTCACCCCAACGCAGGAATTTGTAGGGTTTATGACATCATAGACCACGCGGATGTCTATGTTTTTGCTGACTTCATAATGCATCTGCTGCCGCACATTAGATTCATTGACAGACAGGTTTTTGTTGTGCAAAACAGCGGAGCTGGCTATAATAGCACATGCAGGCTACCTATCCCATACGATGCATATTTCACTTGTCCAGATTTTTTTTTTACGAGCCCAGCTAATATTTTAGATGCAGCGGTGTATACTGTCGTTAACGATGGAGTAAATGTCCCGCTAGCCAGCTAACGTTAATAAGGGACGTGCTAAACTAAGCTAAGCTAAGATTGAAATTCCAGCTGTCTTTTAACAGCCATCATCGAAGACGTAAATAACATATTTTAACATACTTGGTCAATCTCATTAGCATGGACTCAAATGTGCAGAAGAGACGTGAGAACAAGAAATCGCTCCGCGTGAAAGTGATCAGTCTTGGCAATGCCGAGGTGGGCAAGGTGAGTCACCTAGTTAAATGAGATGATTTTATTTCTTAACAACGTCAGATCAATGTAAGAAGACAGGTAGCTAGCTAGACGAATAAACTCAACTCTGCCATTTACGATGGAGTTGAACGGTGACTAGTGTGTGTGTGTGTGGACTGGAGCTCCCACGTCAGTATTTTATGAAATAAAATAAAATACCGTGACCACGCCGGAGTAGGGTAGGTGCTCTCATTACTCATGATGTAGTAATGTCATTTCAATAAAATAAACTGTCGCATTATACCTACCTCACCGGAAACCAGCTGTGCAGACGACCCTATCAAATGGCCCAAAGTACTTTGAGATATCAGCTGATGCAAGAAGGGCTATATACATGCATTTGATTTGATGTAGCCTATGGCAATATCTACACCTACTTGGTGGAATCTCCAGGTTTACTTACACAGGCAATAGACAAAGCAAGTTAGATACAAACAGATGTTAGATAGCGACTTTCCATCATTCTTTATTTATTTATTTAACCAGGCAAGTCAGTTACAGAATATATTCTTATTTACAACGACAGCCTATACCGGCCGACGCTGGGGCCAATTGCGCGCCGCCCTATGGGACTCCCAATCACGGCCGGATGTAATGCAGCCTGGAATCGAACCAGGGTGTTCATTTGAAATACAGCATTTAATACTGTAAGTCTCTCTGGATAAGAGCATCTGCAAAATAACTAAAATGTCAATCATTGCGGCGTATAGTCTGAAACCATGAGGTTCGTCTAACCTGGCCCTCGATGAAACTTAAGTTGGTAGTCTTTCCTCCTACTGTTGTTCAAACGCAAAACAGCTTTTCGTCGTCATGGCTATAAAAGCAGGGTTAGCTAACCTTAGCTAGCTGAAGAAAGTCCATTGGAATTGGCTCTTTGGCTGATAATCGTGGCAGACCGTCGCATGGAATGTACATCTGTTCAACATTTTTACACTTAAAATCTAAATGTTTTTAGGTATTATGTAGTTTGTTGATTAAAACAACATGGAAGTATGTTAAAATGTTTATAGAATGATCAAAACAAATAAAACAGCCGTTGTCGGTAGTGATGCACCGATATGACATTTTGATTCGATACCGATATGCGGTATTTTCCTTGCCAACAAAACCGATAACGATAATCAATTATTTATTTTTTTTGCGGCCTTTAAAGCTTTCTAGTACATTTAAATAGTTATACACACACACACACACATGGACGCAGCGCTCTAAGGCTCTGTATCTCACTGCAAGAGACGTCACTACAGTCCCTGGTTCGAATCCAGGATGTGTCCGGCCGTGATTGGGAGTCCCATAGGACAGCACACGATTGGGTTTGGCAAGGGCTAGGCCGTCATTGTAAATAAGAATTTGTTCTTAACTGACTTGTCTAGTTAAATAAAGGTTACACACACACACACCACACGGACCAAAAAGTTATTTTGTTGACATTTACATATGTTCCCATTACCAGTAAAACATCATCAAAACCTATTTCTTTCACCTACTTGCTGTGCTGTTTCATTGTTCAGTCGTTTCATTCTCAACCAGGATTTCTATGGGACGCCGTTTGGGTCTTTGCGTGTGAAAAAAGATAACACTATTCGACATGTCAATCAACGTGTCAAATAAGCTTGTTGACCAATCAGGACCTGAATATGACTGCACTTCACATAATGATTTAACACGTTAATATATATATATTTTTATGTAGTTGTTGTGATATATTTCACAACATATTTCACTGTTGTGACATATTTCATATGTCACAACGATGCATCGACATGTATGCTATGATGCTGGTAAAGTTGCCTCTCGTTACCTACAGTGCTGGTCATAAAACAAGCTAGCTAAGCTGATGGATACAAACTATGTTCTTCCCCCAAACACACAGCAAAACGGCATAATCTGTTTCAGCTAGCTAACTATATAGCTAGGTGTCATCATCTAAAATAACCCTAATTTATAAGACAGTTCTTAGTTGATTAATGGTGGTGGGACCCATCTATGTGAAGCTAGCCACAATAAGGATTAGTCACAATAGTGGACTTTGCGGTTAGCCTTCAAAATAAAAGTATGTCGTTGACAGTGATGCAAATTCATACAAATTGTAGAATGATGCCATAATTGAATAGATAGAATAAATTGTGCTAAACAAGGTTGAAATGTTGTTATATAAAATCAACAAAAGACAATAATTAGTTAATTTGACAAAAATCTGTTGAAATCACACTGGATGTATTATACTTTAGAATTGCATTGTGGGGCATCCTTATTTCACTGTACAACCTTAACCTATGGGTTGTGGATCAATGACATGGGGTATCAGTCTACTCAGTGACACCCAGATAACATTAGCGTCGTAGCTCTTATTACGGGACTCTGAACCAACTGTGAATTGAGCCTCATTTATTGTCAACCTATGTGTATTGACCACTATTCCTGAGGAAAAAAACAATACTGTGTGGATGTTTTGGAGTCTGATAACTCTGAGGACGACGTTGGGGGAAAAATATCTTGGGTGTTGAGTAGACTGATACCCCATTTCATTGATCTCCAATCCTTAGGTAAAGCTGTACAGTGTAATATGAATGTCAATACACACAATAGGCTGACTGGGGGAGGTGATTTCACACAGTCACAGTCCGGTTATAAGAGCTACAACGCTAACATTTGCGTAAACTCTTCACAGTTGTGTTCTGTGGGTGTCACCGAGTAGACTGATTTCATTGCTTCACATTCCAACCTTGTTTCACATTATCTAGTCTAAATATGGCATGATTCCACCAATTGTAATATTCTGTATCACTTTCAAATAGGTACTTTTATTTTGAAGGTAAACCACAAATTCCACTATTGTACTTTATCCTTATTGTGGCTAGCTTCACAACACATAACCCGGTCCGGTTGAGCATCACTAGCCAGATGAAACTAGCTGGCTGCTTATAACGTTAGCTATGGCTAGCTATTTTTACGCTGCTGCTACTCTCTGTTTATCATCTATGCATAGTCACTTTAACTATACCTACATGTACATACTTCCTCAATCAGCCTGACTAACATGTAGCCTCGCTACTTTTATAGCCTCGCTACTGTATATAGCCTGTCTTTTTACTGTTGTTTTATTTCTTTACTTACCCATTGTTCACCAAATACCTTTCTATTGGTCAGAGCCTGTAAGCATATCACTGTTGTATTCAGCGCACGTGACAAATAAACTTTAATTTTTATTTATTTATTTTCATGAACTGAAGTTCAATTTCAATAGGCGAACAACAAGTGGCAACCTAGCTAATACTTACTCACAAGGATTCCTTAATCATTGTTAAGAATAATAAAAAATGACTGCAGTTTCTACTGGTCATTGTTTTCAGGCTGGTTGTATTGGTGCTAGCTAGGTATCAAGCTAAAGCTAGCTAGCTAACCCCAGAAGTTGCGGTCAAACAAATAATTATTTATTCCAACGCGGTATTGTAAACACATTGTTCGTGTCCGGTGTTTGCTTGTTTGCAGACTTTTTTGTACAGCTTTGACTACTGTATATTTTTTGATACGCAAAGACCCAAACTGCGTTCCATAGTATGTCGTGAAGCTAATAGCAGTGACCCCTATTACTGTGTAACTTCTAGTAGGGCAACATCTGAAAAATAGCTCACTTGGTAGCGTGTACCCGGTGCTCGACCAGTCGGCGAAAGCCAACATCATCCATGACAGAGAACGGTTGATTGGTCAAGGTCAATGAATTCTATTATCTTGGCTTTAATGGATTTAGTCTTTGAGTTGTCTCGCTGAAAATGTCTTACTCTTTTCAAATGACTACTCGACTTGTTGACTGCTCGATCCACACAGCAGACATTGTGGGCTAGGTTAGGAATACTGTGTTACGTGTCGTCATTACATCATGTACCTACGTTATTTAGCACGTCAGCTTTGACATCGGTTTTGCACATCGCCGTTAAACTAGACATCGGGCCGATACCGATATTGCCATATTTTAGCTAATATCGTCCGATTCCGATATGTTCACCGATATATCGTGCATCCCTAGTTGGCGGTTTATGAGTAAAGTAGGCAATTTAGCATGGGAGTAAAGACAGTACCCTACCTCTGTACCCTACTCGGGGGTGTGGTCACTTTAAGCCACACCTCGCAGTGTTGATCTATAGGGTGTGGCTCCGGGAGACACTTTCTCAAGGCCATAGAAAGAAGCTGTGAAACATACGAGAGGAGACCACACGGGTATAATAAGAATGGTGAGACAGGTAGCCTACAGACACACTGGCCAAGATGTTCAGCTGGCAGACAGACAGACAGGCAGGCAGGCAGGCAGACAGACAGACAGACAGACAGCTGGAATGAACAGTATAGATCACTTTCGTTTCACGTTTTTTCGGTTCTGTTCCTTGAACACTCTCTGCCAACCTGTCTGTCAGCTGAACATCTTGGCAAGTGTGTGTGTAGGCTACCTGTCTCCAACCCCTCTGGTTATCAGGATCTTTGCTACTTTGTTACGTCACAGATAGAACAATGAGCCAGATGTTTTTACCAGATGTATACATCTGAAGCATCCTGTTGGCATTTCCATATTTGGTGATGAGTGGAAGCCCAGTGGCCGACAGTGGGAGAAGATGGAGTGAGATGGATTTGGACCACATTCTACACGTTTCACAATTGGAGCAAAAGCCTCCACTGAACATGTAAATCATTGAAGTCAATATTCAACAATGAGATGATGTCCCCGTCTAAAGCATGGCAGCCAGCTAGGGTAGCCTATCGCAGATGGCATCAATACCGTCACGACCACTGATCACCCATGCCTACACGGCAATCGCTGCACAGAATGACACATAGTTTCCACATGTAATGTGCTCCTATATATATATATTATATTTGTTACTTTATACACCTCTACTACTTTTTCCTCATTACAGAGCTGCATCATCAAGCGATACTGTGAGAAGAGGTTTGTGCCCAAGTATCTGGCCACCATAGGGATCGACTATGGGGTCACCAAGTAAGTTGTCCCCTAATGATGACACATGTTGAAGCAGTAAGAGGCATATACTGAGTTTACGAAAACGTTATGTAACACCTGCTCTTTCCATGACAGACTGACCAGGTGAATCCAGGTGAAAGCTATGATCCCTTAGTGATGTCATCTGTTACCAAGGGGAGGAGACAGGTTAAAGAAGTTTTTAAGCCTTGAGACAAATATAGACAGGCATTGTGTATATGTGTCATTCAGAGGGTGAATGGACAAGACAAAAGATTTAAGTGCCTTTGAACGGGGGTATGGTAGTAGGTGCCAGGCACACCGGTTTGTGTCAAGAACTGCAGCGCTGCTGGGTTTTTCACGCTCAGCGGTTTCCCGTGTGTATCAAGAATGGTCCACCACCCACCCAAAGGACATCCAGACAACTTGACACAACTGTGGGAAGCATTGGAGTCAACATGGACCAGCATCCCTGTGGAACGCTTTCTACACCTTGTAGAGTCCATGTCCTGATGAATTGAGGCTGTTCTGCAACTCAATATTAGGAAGGTGTTCTTAATGTTTTGTAAACTCAAGTGTATTTCTATCATCAGCTCAGTTCCATTGCTGTCAGTCAGGACGAGGCAGGCAAACATAACGAATAAGCAACTGTTTATGATTCCACTTGTTCGCTAAGAGGCAGCCGTGTTTAGAACTCAGAACAAGAATATAAGCGTTCTGAGCTTTGATCAACACTGGGAATGCAATAATAATTGTGTAAATGAAAAATTAACGAAATCTGCATGAAGTACCCCTGATGTGTACATTTTTACCAGTAAGCTTACTAGTTCCCCTTGTTGAGAACCACTGCTGTAGAGACTACTGAAGTCTGTGTGACTGATTATTTTTTTCTTTCTCCATCAGAGTTCAGGTGCGAGACAGAGAGATCAAAGTGAACATCTTTGACATGGCAGGACACCCCTTCTTCTATGAGGTCAGTGAGTACCTTACTACCTTATTGATCTTCTATGATCTCAGTGAGTACCTTATTGATCTTCTATGAGGTCAGTGAGTACCTTACTACCTTATTGATATTCTATGAACTCAGTGAGTACCTTATTGATCTTCTATGAGGTCAGTGAGTACCTTACTACCTTATTGATCTTCTATGAGGTCAGTGAGTACCTTA
>NC_048589.1:40840638-40865638 GCF_013265735.2 Oncorhynchus mykiss
TGTCTCTAATCTGATAGTGGTAGTGGGGTGGTACATCTCTCCTTGATGGCTCTAACCTGTAGTGGTAGGGGGGGGTGGTAGATGACTCATTTATGTCTCTAATATGATAGTGGTAGTGGGGTTGTAGATGTCCCCTTTATGTCTCTAATCTGATAGTGGTAGTGGGGTTGTAGATGTGTCATTTATGGCCCTAATCTGATAGTGGTAGTGGGGTGGTAGATGTCCCCTTTATGTCTCTAATATGATAGTGGTAGTGGGGTGGTAGATGTCTAGTCTCCTTTATGGCTATAATCTGATAGTGGTAGTGGGGTGGTAGATGTCTAGTCTCCTTTATGGCTCTAATCTGATAGTGGTAGTGGGAGGTAGATGTCTAGTCTCCTTTATGCCTCTAATCTGATAGTGGTAGATGACTCCTTTATGGCTCTAATCTGATAGTGGTAGATGACTCCTTTATGGCTCTAATCTGATAGTGGTAGATGACTCCTTTATGGCTCTAATCTGATAGTGGTAGATGACTCCTTTATGGCTCTAATCTGATAGTGATAGATGTCTCCTTTATGGCTCTAATCTGATAGTGGTAGTGGGGTGGTAGAAGATTCCTTTATGGCTCTAATCTGATAGTGGTAGATGTCTAGTCTCCTTTATGGCTCTAATCTGATAGTGGTAGTGGGGTTGTCGATGTCTAGGCTCCTTTATGGCTCTAATCTGATAGTGGTAGTGGGGTGGTAGATATCTCCTTTATGGCTCTAATCTGATAGTGGTAGATGACTCCTTTATGGCTCTAATCTGATAGTGGTAGATGACTCCTTTATGGCTCTAATCTGATAGTGGTAGATGACTCCTTTATGGCTCTAATCTGATAGTGGTAGTGGGGTGGTAGATGTCTAGTCTCCTTTATGTCTCTAATCTGATAGTGGTAGTGGGGAGGTAGATGTCTAGTCTCCTTTATGGCTCTAATCTGATAGTGGTAGTGGGGTGGTAGAAGATTCCTTTATGGCTCTAATCTGATAGTGGTAGATGTATAGTCTCCTTTATGGCTCTAATCTGATAGTGGTAGTGGGGTGGTAGATGTCTAGGCTCTTTTATGGCTCTAATCTGATAGTGGTAGTGGGGTGGTAGATATCTCCTTTATGTCTCTAATCTGATAGTGTTAGTGGGGTTGTAGATGTCTAGCCTCCTTTATGGCTCTAATCTGATAGTGGTAGATGTCTAGCCTCCTTTATGGCTCTAATCTGATAGTGGTAGATGTCTAGTCTCCTTTATGGTTCTAATCTGATAGTGGTAGAAGACTCCTTTATGGCTCTAATCTGATAGTGGTAGATGACTCCTTTATGGCTCTAATCTGATAGTGGTAGGTGTCTAGCCTCCTTTATGGCTCTAATCTGATAGTGGTAGATGACTCCTTTATGGCTCTAATCTGATAGTGGTAGATGAGTCCTTTATGGCTCTAATCTGATAGTGGTAGACGTCTAGTCTCCTTTATGGCTCTAATCTGATAATGGTAGTGTGGTGGTAGATGTCTCCTTTATGGCTCTAAACTGATAGTGGTAGTGGGGTGGTAGAAGATTCCTTTATGGCTCTAATCTGATAGTGGTAGTGGAGTTGTAGATGTCTAGGCTCCTTTATGGCTCTAATCTGATAGTGGTAGATGTCTAGTCTCCTTTATGGTTCTAATCTGATAGTGTTAGTGGGGTTGTAGATGTCTAGCCTCCTTTATGGTTCTAATCTGATAGTGGTAGATGACTCCTTTATGGCTCTAATCTGATAGTGGTATATGTCTAGCCTCCTTTATGGCTCTAATCTGATAGTGGTAGATGACTCCTTTATGGCTCTAATCTGATAGTGGTAGATGACTCCTTTATGGCTCTAATCTGATAGTGGTAGACGTCTAGTCTCCCTTATGGCTCTAATCTGATAGTGGTAGTGGGGTGGTAGATGACTCCTTTATGTCTCTAATCTGATAGTGGTAGTGGGGTGGTAGAAGATTCCTTTATGGCTCTCATCTGATAGTGGTAGATGTCTAGTCTCCTTTATGGCTCTAATCTGATAGTGGTAGTGGGGTGGTAGATGTCTAGTCTCCTTTATGTCTCTAATCTGATAGTGTTAGTGGGGTTGTAGATGTCTAGCCTCCTTTATGGCTCTAATCTGATAGTGGTAGATGTCTAGCCTCCTTTATGGCTCTAATCTGATAGTGGTAGATGTGTAGTCTCCTTTATGGTTCTAATCTGATAGTGGTAGATGACTCCTTTATGGCTCTAATCTGATAGTGGTAGATGACTCCTTTATGGCTCTAATCTGATAGTGGTAGATGTCTAGCCTCCTTTATGGCTCTAATCTGATAGTGGTAGATGACTCCTTTATGGCTCTAATCTGATAGTGGTAGACGTCTAGTCTCCTTTATGGCTCTATCTGATAGTGTTAGTGGGGTGGTAGATGACTCCTTTATGTCTCTAATCTGATAGTGGTAGTGGGGTGGTAGATATCTCCTTTATGGCTCTAATCTGATAGTGGTAGATGACTCCTTTATGGCTCTAATCTGATAGTGGTAGATGACTCCTTTATGGCTCTAATCTGATAGTGGTAGATGACTCCTTTATGGCTCTAATCTGATAGTGGTAGGTGTCTAGCCTCCTTTATGGCTCTAATCTGATAGTGGTAGATGACTCCTTTATGGCTCTAATCTGATAGTGGTAGATGAGTCCTTTATGGCTCTAATCTGATAGTGGTAGTGGGGTGGTAGATGTCTAGTCTCCTTTATGTCTCTAATCTGATAGTGGTAGTGGGGAGGTAGATGTCTAGTCTCCTTTATGGCTCTAATCTGATAGTGGTAGTGGGGTGGTAGAAGATTCCTTTATGGCTCTAATCTGATAGTGGTAGATGTCTAGTCTCCTTTATGGCTCTAATCTGATAGTGGTAGTGGGGTGGTAGATGTCTAGGCTCCTTTATGTCTCTAATCTGATAGTGGTAGTGGGGTGGTAGATATCTCCTTTATGGCTCTAATCTGATCGTGGTAGATGTCTAGTCGCCTTTATGGCTCTAATCTGATAGTGGTAGATGTCCCCTTTATGGTTCTAATCTGATAGTGGTAGTGGGGTGGTAGATGTCTAGGCTCCTTTATGGCTCTAATCTGATTGTGGTAGTGGGGTGGTAGATATCTCCTTTATGGCTCTAATCTGATAGTGGTAGATGTCTAGTCTCCTTTATGGCTCTAATCTGATACTGGTAGTGGGGTGGTAGATGTCTAGGCTCCTTTATGGCTCTAATCTGATTGTGGTAGTGGGGTGGTAGATATCTCCTTTATGGCTCTAATCTGATAGTGGTAGATGTCTAGTCTCCTTTATGGCTCTAATCTGATAGTGGTAGTGGGGTGGTAGATATCTCCTTTATGGCTCTAATCTGATCGTGGTAGATGTCTAGTCGCCTTTATGGCTCTAATCTGATAGTGGTAGATTTCCCCTTTATGGTTCTAATCTGATAGTGGTAGTGGGGTGGTAGATGTCTAGGCTCCTTTATGGCTCTAATCTGATTGTGGTAGTGGGGTGGTAGATATCTCCTTTATGGCTCTAATCTGATAGTGGTAGATGTCTAGTCTCCTTTATGGCTCTAATCTGATAGTGGTAGTGGGGTGGTAGATGTCTAGGCTCCTTTATGGCTCTAATCTGATTGTGGTAGTGGGGTGGTAGATGTCTAGGCTCTTTTATGGTTCTAATCTGATAGTGGTAGTGGGGTGGTAGATGTCTAGCCTCCTTTATGGCTCTAATCTGATAGTGGTAGATGTCTAGCCTCCTTTATGGCTCTAATCTGATAGTGGTAGATGTCTAGTCTCCTTTATGGTTCTAATCTGATAGTGGTAGAAGACTCCTTTATGGCTCTAATCTGATAGTGGTAGATGACTCCTTTATGGCTCTAATCTGATAGTGGTAGGTGTCTAGCCTCCTTTATGGCTCTAATCTGATAGTGGTAGATGACTCCTTTATGGCTCTAATCTGATAGTGGTAGATGAGTCCTTTATGGCTCTAATCTGATAGTGGTAGACGTCTAGTCTCCTTTATGGCTCTAATCTGATAATGGTAGTGTGGTGGTAGATGTCTCCTTTATGGCTCTAAACTGATAGTGGTAGTGGGGTGGTAGAAGATTCCTTTATGGCTCTAATCTGATAGTGGTAGTGGAGTTGTAGATGTCTAGGCTCCTTTATGGCTCTAATCTGATAGTGGTAGATGTCTAGTCTCCTTTATGGTTCTAATCTGATAGTGGTAGTGTGGTGGTAGATGTCTAGTCTCCTTTATGTCTCTAATCTGATAGTGTTAGTGGGGTTGTAGATGTCTAGCCTCCTTTATGGTTCTAATCTGATAGTGGTAGATGACTCCTTTATGGCTCTAATCTGATAGTGGTAGTGGGGTGGTAGATGACTCCTTTATGTCTCTAATCTGATAGTGGTAGTGGGGTGGTAGAAGATTCCTTTATGGCTCTCATCTGATAGTGGTAGATGTCTAGTCTCCTTTATGGCTCTAATCTGATAGTGGTAGTGGGGTGGTAGATGTCTAGTCTCCTTTATGTCTCTAATCTGATAGTGTTAGTGGGGTTGTAGATGTCTAGCCTCCTTTATGGCTCTAATCTGATAGTGGTAGATGTCTAGCCTCCTTTATGGCTCTAATCTGATAGTGGTAGATGTGTAGTCTCCTTTATGGTTCTAATCTGATAGTGGTAGATGACTCCTTTATGGCTCTAATCTGATAGTGGTAGATGACTCCTTTATGGCTCTAATCTGATAGTGGTAGATGACTCCTTTATGGCTCTAATCTGATAGTGGTAGACGTCTAGTCTCCTTTATGGCTCTAATCTGATAGTGTTAGTGGGGTGGTAGATGACTCCTTTATGTCTCTAATCTGATAGTGGTAGTGGGGTGGTAGATGTCTAGTCTCCTTTATGGCTCTAATCTGATAGTGGTAGTGTGGTGGTAGAAGATTCCTTTATGGCTCTAATCTGATAGTGGTAGATGTCTAGTCTCCTTTATGGCTCTAATCTGATAGTGGTAGTGGGGTGGTAGATGTCTAGGCTCCTTTATGTCTCTAATCTGATAGTGGTAGTGGGGTGGTAGATATCTACTTTATGGCTCTAATCTGATCGTGGTAGATGTCTAGTCTCCTTTATGGCTCTAATCTGATAGTGGTAGTGGGGTGGTAGATATCTCCTTTATGGCTCTAATCTGATCGTGGTAGATGTCTAGTCGCCTTTATGGCTCTAATCTGATAGTGGTAGATGTCCCCTTTATGGTTCTAATCTGATAGTGGTAGTGGGGTGGTAGATGTCTAGGCTCCTTTATGGCTCTAATCTGATTGTGGTAGTGGGGTGGTAGATATCTCCTTTATGGCTCTAATCTGATAGTGGTAGATGTCTAGTCTCCTTTATGGCTCTAATCTGATACTGGTAGTGGGGTGGTAGATGTCTAGGCTCCTTTATGGCTCTAATCTGATTGTGGTAGTGGGGTGGTAGATATCTCCTTTATGGCTCTAATCTGATAGTGGTAGATGTCTAGTCTCCTTTATGGCTCTAATCTGATAGTGGTAGTGGGGTGGTAGATATCTCCTTTATGGCTCTAATCTGATCGTGGTAGATGTCTAGTCGCCTTTATGGCTCTAATCTGATAGTGGTAGATGTCCCCTTTATGGTTCTAATCTGATAGTGGTAGTGGGGTGGTAGATGTCTAGGCTCCTTTATGGCTCTAATCTGATTGTGGTAGTGGGGTGGTAGATATCTCCTTTATGGCTCTAATCTGATAGTGGTAGATGTCTAGTCTCCTGTATGGCTCTAATCTGATAGTGGTAGTGGGGTGGTAGATGTCTAGGCTCCTTTATGGCTCTAATCTGATTGTGGTAGTGGGGTGGTAGATGTCTAGGCTCTTTTATGGCTCTAATCTGATAGTGGTAGTGGGGTGGTAGATATCTCCTTTATGTCTCTAATCTGATAGTGTTAGTGGGGTTGTAGATGTCTAGCCTCCTTTATGGCTCTAATCTGATAGTGGTAGATGTCTAGCCTCCTTTATGGCTCTAATCTGATAGTGGTAGATGTCTAGTCTCCTTTATGGTTCTAATCTGATAGGTGTAGAAGACTCCTTTATGGCTCTAATCTGATAGTGGTAGATGACTCCTTTATGGCTCTAATCTGATAGTGGTAGGTGTCTAGCCTCCTTTATGGCTCTAATCTGATAGTGGTAGATGACTCCTTTATGGCTCTAATCTGATAGTGGTAGATGAGTCCTTTATGGCTCTAATCTGATAGTGGTAAACGTCTAGTCTCCTTTATGGCTCTAATCTGATAATGGTAGTGTGGTGGTAGAAGATTCCTTTATGGCTCTAATCTGATAGTGGTAGTGGAGTTGTAGATGTCTAGGCTCCTTTATGGCTCTAATCTGATAGTGGTAGATGTCTAGTCTCCTTTATGGTTCTAATCTGATAGTGGTAGTGTGGTGGTAGATGTCTAGTCTCCTTTATGTCTCTAATCTGATAGTGTTAGTGGGGTTGTAGATGTCTAGCCTCCTTTATGGCTCTAATCTGATAGTGGTATATGTCTAGCCTCCTTTATGGCTCTAATCTGATAGTGGTAGATGACTCCTTTATGGCTCTAATCTGATAGTGGTAGATGACTCCTTTATGGCTCTAATCTGATAGTGGTAGACGTCTAGTCTCCTTTATGGCTCTAATCTTATAGTGGTAGTGGGGTGGTAGATGACTCCTTTATGTCTCTAATCTGATAGTGGTAGTGGGGTGGTAGAAGATTCCTTTATGGCTCTCATCTGATAGTGGTAGATGTCTAGTCTCCTTTATGGCTCTAATCTGATAGTGGTAGTGGGGTGGTAGATGTCTAGTCTCCTTTATGTCTCTAATCTGATAGTGTTAGTGGGGTTGTAGATGTCTAGCCTCCTTTATGGCTCTAATCTGATAGTGGTAGATGTCTAGCCTCCTTTATGGCTCTAATCTGATAGTGGTAGATGTGTAGTCTCCTTTATGGTTCTAATCTGATAGTGGTAGATGACTCCTTTATGGCTCTAATCTGATAGTGGTAGATGACTCCTTTATGGCTCTAATCTGATAGTGGTAGATGACTCCTTTATGGCTCTAATCTGATAGTGGTAGATGTCTAGCCTCCTTTATGGCTCTAATCTGATAGTGGTAGATGACTCCTTTATGGCTCTAATCTGATAGTGGTAGACGTCTAGTCTCCTTTATGGCTCTAATCTGATAGTGTTAGTGGGGTGGTAGATGACTCCTTTATGTCTCTAATCTGATAGTGGTAGTGGGGTGGTAGAAGATTCCTTTATGGCTCTAATCTGATAGTGGTAGATGTCTAGTTTCCTTTATGGCTCTAATCTGATAGTGGTAGTGGGGTGGTAGATGTCTAGGCTCCTTTATGTCTCTAATCTGATAGTGGTAGTGGGGTGGTAGATATCTACTTTATGGCTCTAATCTGATCGTGGTAGATGTCTAGTCTCCTTTATGGCTCTAATCTGATAGTGGTAGTGGGGTGGTAGATATCTCCTTTATGGCTCTAATCTGATCGTGGTAGATGTCTAGTCGCCTTTATGGCTCTAATCTGATAGTGGTAGATGTCCCCTTTATGGTTCTAATCTGATAGTGGTAGTGGGGTGGTAGATGTCTAGGCTCCTTTATGGCTCTAATCTGATTGTGGTAGTGGGGTGGTAGATATCTCCTTTATGGCTCTAATCTGATAGTGGTAGATGTCTAGTCTCCTTTATGGCTCTAATCTGATACTGGTAGTGGGGTGGTAGATGTCTAGGCTCCTTTATGGCTCTAATCTGATTGTGGTAGTGGGGTGGTAGATATATCCTTTATGGCTCTAATCTGATAGTGGTAGATGTCTAGTCTCCTTTATGGCTCTAATCTGATAGTGGTAGTGGGGTGGTAGATATCTCCTTTATGGCTCTAATCTGATCGTGGTAGATGTCTAGTCGCCTTTATGGCTCTAATCTGATAGTGGTAGATGTCCCCTTTATGGTTCTAATCTGATAGTGGTAGTGGGGTGGTAGATGTCTAGGCTCCTTTATGGCTCTAATCTGATTGTGGTAGTGGGGTGGTAGATATCTCCTTTATGGCTCTAATCTGATAGTGGTAGATGTCTAGTCTCCTGTATGGCTCTAATCTGATAGTGGTAGTGGGGTGGTAGATGTCTAGGCTCCTTTATGGCTCTAATCTGATTGTGGTAGTGGGGTGGTAGATGTCTAGGCTCTTTTATGGCTCTAATCTGATAGTGGTAGTGGGGTGGTAGATATCTCCTTTATGTCTCTAATCTGATAGTGTTAGTGGGGTTGTAGATGTCTAGCCTCCTTTATGGCTCTAATCTGATAGTGGTAGATGTCTAGCCTCCTTTATGGCTCTAATCTGATAGTGGTAGATGTCTAGTCTCCTTTATGGTTCTAATCTGATAGGTGTAGAAGACTCCTTTATGGCTCTAATCTGATAGTGGTAGATGACTCCTTTATGGCTCTAATCTGATAGTGGTAGGTGTCTAGCCTCCTTTATGGCTCTAATCTGATAGTGGTAGATGACTCCTTTATGGCTCTAATCTGATAGTGGTAGATGAGTCCTTTATGGCTCTAATCTGATAGTGGTAAACGTCTAGTCTCCTTTATGGCTCTAATCTGATAATGGTAGTGTGGTGGTAGAAGATTCCTTTATGGCTCTAATCTGATAGTGGTAGTGGAGTTGTAGATGTCTAGGCTCCTTTATGGCTCTAATCTGATAGTGGTAGATGTCTAGTCTCCTTTATGGTTCTAATCTGATAGTGGTAGTGTGGTGGTAGATGTCTAGTCTCCTTTATGTCTCTAATCTGATAGTGTTAGTGGGGTTGTAGATGTCTAGCCTCCTTTATGGCTCTAATCTGATAGTGGTATATGTCTAGCCTCCTTTATGGCTCTAATCTGGTAGTGGTAGATGACTCCTTTATGGCTCTAATCTGATAGTGGTAGATGACTCCTTTATGGCTCTAATCTGATAGTGGTAGACGTCTAGTCTCCTTTATGGCTCTAATCTTATAGTGGTAGTGGGGTGGTAGATGACTCCTTTATGTCTCTAATCTGATAGTGGTAGTGGGGTGGTAGAAGATTCCTTTATGGCTCTCATCTGATAGTGGTAGATGTCTAGTCTCCTTTATGGCTCTAATCTGATAGTGGTAGTGGGGTGGTAGATGTCTAGTCTCCTTTATGTCTCTAATCTGATAGTGTTAGTGGGGTTGTAGATGTCTAGCCTCCTTTATGGCTCTAATCTGATAGTGGTAGATGTCTAGCCTCCTTTATGGCTCTAATCTGATAGTGGTAGATGTGTAGTCTCCTTTATGGTTCTAATCTGATAGTGGTAGATGACTCCTTTATGGCTCTAATCTGATAGTGGTAGATGACTCCTTTATGGCTCTAATCTGATAGTGGTAGATGACTCCTTTATGGCTCTAATCTGATAGTGGTAGATGTCTAGCCTCCTTTATGGCTCTAATCTGATAGTGGTAGATGACTCCTTTATGGCTCTAATCTGATAGTGGTAGACGTCTAGTCTCCTTTATGGCTCTAATCTGATAGTGTTAGTGGGGTGGTAGATGACTCCTTTATGTCTCTAATCTGATAGTGGTAGTGGGGTGGTAGAAGATTCCTTTATGGCTCTAATCTGATAGTGGTAGATGTCTAGTTTCCTTTATGGCTCTAATCTGATAGTGGTAGTGGGGTGGTAGATGTCTAGGCTCCTTTATGTCTCTAATCTGATAGTGGTAGTGGGGTGGTAGATATCTACTTTATGGCTCTAATCTGATCGTGGTAGATGTCTAGTCTCCTTTATGGCTCTAATCTGATAGTGGTAGTGGGGTGGTAGATATCTCCTTTATGGCTCTAATCTGATCGTGGTAGATGTCTAGTCGCCTTTATGGCTCTAATCTGATAGTGGTAGATGTCCCCTTTATGGTTCTAATCTGATAGTGGTAGTGGGGTGGTAGATGTCTAGGCTCCTTTATGGCTCTAATCTGATTGTGGTAGTGGGGTGGTAGATATCTCCTTTATGGCTCTAATCTGATAGTGGTAGATGTCTAGTCTCCTTTATGGCTCTAATCTGATACTGGTAGTGGGGTGGTAGATGTCTAGGCTCCTTTATGGCTCTAATCTGATTGTGGTAGTGGGGTGGTAGATATCTCCTTTATGGCTCTAATCTGATAGTGGTAGATGTCTAGTCTCCTTTATGGCTCTAATCTGATAGTGGTAGTGGGGTGGTAGATATCTCCTTTATGGCTCTAATCTGATCGTGGTAGATGTCTAGTCGCCTTTATGGCTCTAATCTGATAGTGGTAGATGTCCCCTTTATGGTTCTAATCTGATAGTGGTAGTGGGGTGGTAGATGTCTAGGCTCCTTTATGGCTCTAATCTGATTGTGGTAGTGGGGTGGTAGATATCTCCTTTATGGCTCTAATCTGATAGCTGTAGATGTCTAGTCTGCTTTATGGCTCTAATCTGATAGTGGTAGTGGGGTGGTAGATGTCTAGGCTCCTTTATGGCTCTAATCTGATTGTGGTAGTGGGGTGGTAGATATCTAACACCCCACTACCACATAAAGTAAAGCCATAAAGTCTCTAATCTGATAGTGGTAGATGTCCCCCTTAGGGTTCTAATCTGATAGTGGTAGATGTCTCCTTTATGACTCTAATCTGATAGGTGTAGTAGGGGGGTAGTAGATGTCTAGTCTCCTTTATTGCTCTAATCTGGTAGTGGGGTGGTAGATGTCTAGTCTCCTTTATGGCTCTAATCTGATAGTGGTAGTGTGGTGGTAGATTACTCATTTATGGCTCTAATATGATAGTGGAAGTGGGGTGTAAGATGTCCCCTTTATGGCTCTATTCTGATAGTAGTAAGGGGGTGGTAGATGTCGATCCTCCTTTATGTCTCTAATCTGATAGTGGTAGTGTGGTCGTATATATCTCATTTATGGCTCTAATCTGATAGTGGTAGTGTGGTGGTAGATGTCTAGTCTCCTTTATGGCTCTAATCTGATAGTGGTAGTGTGGTGGTAGATGTCTCCTTTATGACTCTAATTTGATGGTGGTAGTGGGGAGGTAGATGTCTAGTCTCCTTTATGTCTCTAATCTGATAGTGGTAGTGGGGAGGTAGATGTCTAGTCTCCTTTATGGCTCTAATCTGATAGTGGGAGATGTCTAGTCTCCTTTATGGCTCTAATCTGATAGTGGTAGTGGGGTGGTAGATGTCTTGTCTCCTTTATGGCTCTAATCTGATAGTGGTAGTGGGGTGGTAGATATCTAGGCTCCTTTATGTCTCTAATCTGATAGTGTTAGTGGGGTTGTAGATGTCTAGCCTCCTTTATGGCTCTAATCTGATAGTGGTAGATGTCTAGTCTCCTTTATGGCTCTAATATGGTAGTGGGGTGGTATGAGACTCCTTTATGGCTCTAATTTGATAGTGGTAGTGGGGTGGTAGATGTCTAGTCTCCCTTATGGCTCTAATCAGATGGTGGTAGTGGGGTGGTAGATGTCTAGTCTCCTTTATGGCTCTAATCTGATAGTGGTAGTGTGGTGGTAGATGTCTCCTTTATGGCTCTAATATGATAGTGGTAGTGGGGTGGTGGAAGACTCCTTTATGGCTCTAATCTGATAGTGGTAGTGGGGTGGTAGATGTCTAGGCTCCTTTATGTCTCTAATCTGATACTGGTCGTCAGTTTGTTGATGTCTAGCCTCCTTTATGGCTCTAATCTGATAGTGGTAGATGTCTAGCCTACTTTATGGCTCTAATCTGATAGTGGTAATGTCTAGTCTCCTTTATGGTTCTAATCTGAAAGTGGTAGTCTGGTGGTAGATGTCTAGTCTCCTTTATGGCTCTAATCTGATAGTGGTAGATGTCCCCTTTATGGCTCTAATCTGATAGTGGTAGTGTGGTGGTAGATGTCTAGTCTCCTGTATGGCTCTAATCTGATAGTGGTAGTGGGGTGGTAGATATCAAGGCTCCTTTATGTCTCTAATCTGATAGTGGTAGTGGGGTGGTAGATATAAAGGCTCCTTTATATCTCTAATCTGATAGTGGTAGTGGGGAGGTAGATGTCTAGTCTCCTTTGTGGCTCTAATCTGATAGTGGTAGTGTGGTGGTAGATGTCTCCTTTATGACTCTAATTTGATGGTGGTAGTGGGGAGGTAGATGTCTAGTCTCCTTTATGTCTCTAATCTGATAGTGGTAGTGTGGTGGTAAATGTCTCCTTTATGTCTCTAATCTGATTGTGGTAGATGTCTTGTCTCCTTTATGTCTCTAATCTGATAGTGGTAGTGTTGTGGTAGATGTCTAGTCTCCTTTATGTCTCTAATCTGATAGTGGTAGTGTGGTGGTAAATGTCTCCTTTATGTCTCTAATCTGATTGTGGTAGATGTCTTGTCTCCTTTATGTCTCTAATCTGATAGTGGTAGTGTTGTGGTAGATGTCTAGTCTCCTTCATGGCTCTAATCTGATAGTGGTAGTGGGGAGGTAGATGTCTAGTCTCCTTCATGGCTCTAATCTGATAGTGGTAGTGGGGAGGTAGATGTCTTGTCTCCTTTATGTCTCTAATCTGATAGTTGTAGTGGGGAGGTAGATGTCTAGTCTCCTTTATGTCTCTAATCTGATAGTGGTAGTGGGGTTGTAGATGTCTAGCCTCATTTATGGCTCTAATGTGATAGTGGTAGATGTCCCCTTTATGGCTCTAATCTGATTATGGTAGATGTCCCCTTTATGTCTCTAATCTGATAGTGGTAGTGGGGAGATAGATGTCTAGTCTCCTTTATGGCTCTAATCTGATAGTGGTAGTGGGGTGGTAGATATCTAGGCTCCTTTATGTCTCTAATCTGATAGTGTTAGTGGGGTTGTAGATATCTAGCCTCCTTTATGGCTCTAATCTGATAGTGGTAGATGTCTAGCCTCCTTTATGGCTCTAATCTGATAGTGGTAGATGTCTAGTCTCCTTTATGGCTCTAATCTGATTGTGGTAGATGTCTAGTCTCCTTTATGGCTCTAATATGGTAGTGGGGTGGTAGGAGACTCCTTTATGGCTCTAATTTGATAGTGGTAGTGGGGTGGTAGATGTCTAGTCTCCCTTATGGCTCTAATCGGATGGTGGTAGTGGGGTGGTAGATGTCTAGGCTCCTTTATGGCTCTAATCTGATAATGGTAGTGGGGAGGTAGATGTCTAGTCTCCTTTATGGCTCTAATCTGATAGTGGTAGTGTGGTGGTAGATGTCTCCTTTATGGCTATAATATGATAGTGCTAGTGGGGTGTTAGATGACTCCTTTATGGCTCTAATCTGATAGTGGTAGATTCCCCTTTATGGCTCTAATCTGATAGTGGTAGTGGGGTGGTAGATGTCTAGACTCCTTTATGGCTCTAATCTGATGGTGGTAGTGTGGTGGTAGATGTCTAGTCTCCTTCATGGCTCTAATCTGATAATGGTAGTGGGGAGGTAGATGTCTAGTCTCCTTTATGGCTCTAATCTGATAGTGGTAGTGGGGTGGTAGATGTCTAGTCTCCTTTATGGCTCCAATCTGATAGTGGTTGTGGGGTGTTAGATATCAAGGCTCCTTTATGGCTCTAATCTGATAGTGGTAGTGGGGTTGTAGATGTCTAGTCTCCTTTATGGCTCTAATCTGATAGTGGTAGTGTGGTGGTAGATGTCTCCTTTATGTCTCTAATCTGATAGTGGTAGTGGGGTGGTAGATGTCTAGTCTCCCTTATGGCTCTAATCGGATGGTGGTAGTGGGGTGGTAGATGTCTAGGCTCCTTTATGGCTCTAATCTGATAGTGGTAGAAGTCTAGTCTCCTTTATATCTCTAATCTGATAGTGGTAGTGTGGTGGTAGATGTCTCCTTTATGGCTCTAATCTGATAGTGGTAGTGTGGTGGTAGATGTCTAGTCTCCTTTATGGCTCTAGTCTGATAGTGGTAGATGTCTAGGCTCCTTTATATCTCTAATCTGATAGTGGTAGTGTGGTGGTAGATGTCTCCTTTATGGCTCTAATCTGATAGTGGTAATGGGGTGGTAGATGTCTAGTCTGCTTTATGGCTCTAATCTGATGGTGGTAGATGTCTAGTGTCCTTTATGGCTCAGATCAGGGAACTACATAGTACATACATAGACATCATTCACACATACAGAGAGGCCCAGCTCAGAGACGCCCAGCTCATAAGATCCATCAAATTCAGATTTTGATTTAGAATGGAAAATGTTTTTGCAACAAATGTTAGTGCATCGAATCGTATCGCATCCCATCGATTTGTTCTCTAATCAAACCGAATAATTTCAAACTAAACCATATTGTTCCTGTATCGGATCAGAGTCCATTTATTTAGATACATATCGAATCATCTTGATAGGGAAAGATGCACATCAATAATGATAGATACTGTAGGTGATAGATAGATACTGTAGGTAGATGATAATACTGTAGGTAGATGATAGATGATAGCTACTGTAGGTAGATGATAGATAGATACTGTAGGTAGATGATAGATGATAGCTACTGTAGGTAGATGATAGATGATAGCTACTGTAGGTAGATGATAGATGATTGATAGCTACTGTAGGTAGATGATAGATGATAGATAGATACTGTAGGTAGATGATAGATGATAGATAGATACTGTAGGTAGATGATAGATACTGTAGGTAGATGATATATGATAGATACTGTAGGTAGATAATAGATGATAGATAGATACTGTAGGTAGATGATAGATAGATACTGTAGGTGATAGATGATAGCTACTGTAGGTAGATGATAGATGATAGATAGATACTGTAGGTAGATGATAGATAGATACTGTAGGTAGATGATAGATACTGTAGGTAGATGATAGATACTGTAGGTAGATGATATATGATAGATACTGTAGGTAGATGATAGATGATAGATAGATACTGTAGGTAGATGATAGATAGATACTGTAGGTAGATTATAGATGATATATACTGTAGGTAGAGTATAGATGATAGGTACTGTAGGTAGATGATAGCTAGATACTGTAGGTAGATGATAGATACTGTAGGTAGATGATAGATGGATACTGTAGGTAGATGATAGATACTGAAGGTAGATGATAGATACTGTAGGTAGATGATAGATGGATACTGTAGGTAGATGATAGATACTGTAGGTAGATGATAGATGATAGATACTGTAGGTAGATGATAGATACTGTAGGTAGATGATAGATGGATACTGTAGGTAGATGATAGATGGATACTGTAGGTAGATGATAGATGATAGGTAGATGATAGATACTGTAGGTAGATGATAGATACTGTAGGTAGATGATAGATGATAGATACTGTAGGTAGATGATAGATACTGTAGGTAGATGATAGATGATAGATACTGTAGGTAGATGATAGATGATAGATACTGTAGGTAGATGATAGATACTGTAGATTGATACAGTTGAAGTCGGAAGTTTACATACACCTTAGCCAAATACATTTAAACTCAGTTTTTCACAATTCCTGACATTTAATCCTGGTACAAATTCCCTGTTTTAGGTCAGTTAGGATCACCACTTTATTTTAATAATGTGAAATGTCTGAATAATAGTAGAGAGAATTATTTATATTAGCTTTTATTTCTTTCATCACATTCCCCGTGGATCAGAAGTTTACATACACTCAATTAGTACTTGGTAGCAATTGCATTTAAATTGTTTAACTTGGGTCAAATGTTTCGGGTAGCCTTCCACAAGCTTCCCACAATAAGTTGGGTGAATTTTGGCCCATTCCCCCTGACAGAGCTGGTGTAACTGAGTCAGGTTTGTAGGCCTCCTTGCTCGCACACGCTTTTTCAGTTCTGCCCACAAATTGTCTATAGGATTGAGGTTAGGGCTTTGTGATGGCCACTCCAATACCTTGACTTTGTTGTCCTTAAGCCATTTTGCCACAACTTTGGAAGTATGCTTGGGTTCATTGTCCATTTGGAAGACCCATTTGCCACCAAGCTTTAACTTTAACTGATGTCTTGAGATGTTGCTTCAATATATCCACATAATTTTCCTTTCTGATGTTGCCATCTATTTTGTGAAGTGCACCAGTCCCTCCTGCAGCAAAGCACCCCCACAACATGATGCTGCCCCCCTCGTGCTTTACGGTTGGGATGGTGTTCTTCGACTTGCAAGCCTTCCCCTGTTTCCTCCAAACATAACGATGGTCATTATGGCCAAACAGTTCTATTTTTGTTTCATCAGACCAGAGCACATTTCTCCAAAAAGTACGATCTTTGTCCCCATGTGCAGTTGCAAACCATAGTCTGGATTTTTCATGGCGGTTTTGGAGAAGTGGCTTCTTCCTTGCTGAGCAGCCTTTCAGGTTGTCGATATAGGACTTGTTTTTACTGTGAATATAGATACTTTTGTACCTGTTTCCTCCAGCATCTTCACAAGGTCCGTTGCTGTTCTTCTGGAATTGAATTGCACTTTTCGCACCACAGTACGTTCATCTCTAGGAGACAGAACGCGTCTCCTTTCTGAGCGGTATGACGGCTGCGTGGTCCCATGGTGTTTATACTTGCATACTATTGTTTGTACAGATGAACGTGGTACCTTCAGGCATTTGGAAATTGCTCCCAAGGATGAACCAGACTTGTGGAGGTCTATAATTGTTTTTCTGAGGTCTTGGCTGATTTCTTTAGATTTTCCCATGATGTCAAGCAAAGAGGCACTGAGTTTGAAGGTAGGCCTTGAAATACTTCCACAGGTACACCTCCAATTGACTCAAATGATGTCAATTAGCCTATCAGAAGCTTCTAAAGCCATGACATCATTTTCTGGAATTTCCAAGCTGTTTAAAGGCACAGTCAACTTAGTGTATGTAAACTTCTGACCCACTGGAATTGTGATACAGTGAATTATAAGTGAAATAATCTGTCTGTAAACAATTGTTGGAAAAATTACGTGTCATGCACAAAGTAGATGTCCTAACCGACTTGCCAAAACTATAGTTTGTTATCAAGAAATTTGTGAAGTGAAAAACGAGTTTTAATGACTCCAACCTAAGTGTATGTAAACTAGTTTTAATGACTCCAACCTAAGTGTATGTAAACTAGTTTTAATGACTCCAACCTAAGTATATGTAAACTTCCGACTTCAACTGTATACAGATACTGTAGATAGATAGATGATAGATTGTAGTGATCTTTGTGTGTGTGTGTGTGTGTGTGTGTGTGTTCTCCAGGCGTTTTTCTCCTCGATAACGGACATGTGTGAGAATGGTGGGAAGCGCCCGGTTGCGGAGGTCACTGTCGGCTTCACCAAGGAGCAGGCCGACACCATCCGACGCATACGCAACAGCAAGGACTCCTGGGATATGCTGGGGGTAAAACCTGGAGCCACACGGTAAGAACAGGGGTCACCAGGGGTGTCTTACGTCATTCCATGGAGGGCTGAGTCTCTGCTGGTTTTGGTTATTTCCTTTAAATTTGTGGCCAATTGAGACCTAGACAACCAGGTGAGGAGAAATCCTAACTAACCAGTTGTGACCTAGACAACCAGGTGAGGAGAATTCCTAACTTACCAATTAAGACTTAGACAACCAGGTGAGGAGAATTCCTAACTTACCAATTAAGACCTAGACAACCAGGTGAGGAGAATTCCTAACTAACCAATTAAGACCCAGACAACCAGGTGAGGGGAGTTCCTAACCAATTAAGACCCAGACAACCAGGTAATTGATCAGTCAATTGAGGAGTGAGTACCTGCAGACACTCAGCCCTCCACGGAAGGAGTTTGACCCCTGTTCCCTAGGCACTTGCAATGAGTTTGAACCCTGTTCCCTAGGCACTTGCAATGAGTTTGACCCCTGTGCCCTAGGCACTTGCAATGAGTTTGACCCCTGTGCCCTAGACACTTGGAATGAGTTTGACCCCTGTGCCCTAGACACTTGGAATGAGTTTGACCACTGTGCCCTAGACACTTGGAATGAGTTTGACCCCTGTGCCCTAGACACTTGGAATGAGTTTGACCACTGTGCCCTAGACACTTGGAATAGCTCCACATTAACCTCTGATCAACTGGGTTGTATCACCGCAATGACCTGTTCAATCACCTAGAATGACCAAATGACCTGTCCAATCACTCATAATGACCCAATGACCTGTCCAATCACACAGAATGACACAATGACCTGTCCAATCACTCAGAATGACACAATGACTTATCCAATCACACAGAATGACACAATGACCTGTCCAATCACTCAGAATGACCCAATGACCTGTCCTATCACTCAGAATGATCAAATGACTTGTCCAATCACACAGAATGACACAATGACTTGTCCAATCACTCTTAGATAAGTGTCTAGGGGCTAGAGGTTGTCATGACAACAGGGCCTCTGTCAGGGGGTAAGAAGATCAGGAGGAGGACAGATCATCTCTTCTTAACCCCTTCCTGTCTATTACTGCAATTAAACCCTGTTGTCATGTTATCATGCAGTCCCACTCCAACAGCCCCCACTCAGTCACGCTATCCTATCCTCTACTCTGTCAATTCATCCTCCACAATCTGTACTCAATTCAATTAAATGTGTTTATTGACATAACAGGTTCATGTTGGCAAAAGAAGAGAGAACACTTTATTTGAATAGTCTGTAGAGCATCTACAGATGGACTGACTATCAGTAACATTTAACCTATCTAGTAACCCTTATCCTAAAACTTAACCCTTACCCTAGCCCTAACCCTTATTCTAAACCTAAACTTAACCTTAGCAAGCAGTTGCTTCTCAACAGATTTCTCTCTCACTCTCTTTCTCTCCCTACTCTCTCTCGCTCTCTCAAAAAAACAGACTTCTCCGGGTAATTTCTATCTTCCCTGATATGAGGCGTGTGCGTGTGCGTGCGCGCGTGTGTGTGTGTAGGGGATTGGGGGCTTGGATTTAGTGAGGGGATTAGGAGACAGTGGAGAATCTCATTACTCCGTCCACCTGACAATCAACTTCTTCCACACACACACACGGCTGATTCAACAGCGCCTTCCTCTTGGTCTAACGTTGGTTCCTGTTTGTGTTTCCAGGGAGGAGGTTAACAAGGCATACAGGAAGCTGGCTGTGCTGCTCCATCCGGATAAGTGCGTTGCCCCGGGCAGCGAGGATGCTTTCAAGGCCGTGGTGAACGCTCGCACCTCCTTGCTCAAGAACATCAAGTAGACACCGCCAACCAACGCCAGCTAGGGACTCCGGTCAATGCTCCACACGCCACATGGGCACCCTGACCCCTCGCCCCTAGAACGTCATTAGCCTTTTCTACCCTCTCCTAATCCCTTCTCCTAAACCTTCTCCCCCCCTCCCTGCTCTCCAACCCTCCCACCAGGTGCCATTACATTTTGCTACAACAGTGTTTTATAAAGTCACTACTGATGATGTGCCGCAGCAACTCTTTTCTCTCTGTAAGGAAGACTTATCATATCAGATCATATCAGATCTAAACTGTCATTTTTCAAACACTGCAGAGAGAAGTCAATGGAAGACTTGGGTAGTCCTCGGTCCTAACCAGTAAGGCCGGGAATTGCCAGGGACCTCACGATACGATATTGTCACAATACTTAGGTGCCGAGTTTTGATCAGTCAATGGGGGGGGGGGGGGGGAGTGCTGAAAATGAATTTGTTCCCTATTTTAAACAGGAGATGGAGAACAAGCTATGAAGGATACATGTTGGCACAGCCAACAATAATTATATTGCAATATTGGCAACAACAAAATAATATCCCGATATGTGACTGTATCCATGACTACAAACCGGATGTCGTTAGCTCTGGTCCAGAGCGTCCAAGCAACTTGAAGGCTCACCATCAGCAAGCCGCACACACGTAACGCCCTGGACAAGAGCTATAGGCGCTGTAATGGTTGTAATAAGGTGGGTAAATGCAAAAAAATAACAAAAAATAAAACTCGACGTGATTTCCCAAACAAATGTTCCTGAAATCCTATGACCTTGGGATCACACCCTGTCCCTGGGCCTCGTCCTGTTCTGTAACTACTAGGATCAGTACGTCGGGAGTTTGAGCGGGTCGAAGACTCACCGATGATGATCTGTTCCATTTTCCAGACCCCATTTTTCTTCATGTCTACACGGGTTTGAGAAGCACTGGTCTATACCAGACTACAGTCCCTACACTGCCCTCTGGACAAACGTGGGCCTCATCCTTTTAAATACTTACCCCGGCCAACCCCATACAGTATAACTCAGTGTTCATAGCGTATATGTGTTCCCTTCCTCAAGACATTTTGTGTCTCCACAGCCACAGATTCACAGAGGGGTGTAGTAACTAACTGAGAGATGGGGAAAACTGCAGCAAACAAGTGCCATCTTGGCTCTAGAGGGTCACATGTATATCCGCCATCACCCACTACAGAGCGCCAGCTCTCAGTACACCAAATCAAAACCCTGTTTGGTTTTAATAATCTGGATCATCAGTCACATCCTATTACTCATCCAAAATGTGTTAGATCCCCCCCCCCCCCCCATATATTTCACAATCCTATATTGTTGTAGTTGATAATGACGACATATTGTTCCAACCAATGTCATCATACCACCTTCAACACGTTTACTGAAATGTCTGCTGATGACTTCATAGCTGACAGAGCTCCTGATTGGTGGGTAGAGCTATGACATCAGCAGTGCCAAACCCTAACAGTGGTGTTTACATGATGATGATAGAGGTTGTAATCATAGAATACAATCTATAGAAAGGGTTTTGGAGCCTCTGACCCTATTGACTTGAATGGGGAGGCCCGTTCTACAGATTCTATTTCTATGTCTGTGAGAACCAGGAAATGGGAGGATGTCACAAAGCACGATCAATTAGTTACCCTGCTGACCTGCTCACCTGTTGACCTGCTCACCTGCTGACCTGCTCACCTGCTGACCTTCTCACCTGCTGACCTGCTCACCTGCTGACCTGCTCACCTGCTGACCTGCTCACCTTCTCACCTGGCCTACATTTTCTTCAATAACTTGTGTTTTAAGAAGATATATTTTGAAAATGGCATAGTATAATTAACTCAACAACCACAACAACCCACAATCTCCCCAAAATTAAAAATGAAAGAATAATAAGATAACTGAGAGCTTTTAAAAGTGAGCCGGTTGTAAAACTGAACAGGTTAACTTAAGTGAATGTGGTTTTCTGATACGGCCCGCTGGGTATTTCAGACAAACTAGACTGGGGTGTTTGTTTACGGCTCCTATTGGTCCAAGTGACATGTTCAAGGTCCAATGCACACATGTTTATCTCCAGGTCAAATCATTCCTGGGTAACAAGTACCGTACTGTGATTTGTTTTTAATTCAAATGGTCAAAAAGAAACAAATATTAGCAAAGAGCAATTTCTCAATTTCACTGTGGGAGTGGTCTGAGTGGGTCTGAGTGCTGTTGGCAGAGAGGTTTGTCTCCAGCTGTGTGACTGGCTGGGTTGACTGTCAAGTTAGTGGCGTCAATTAATATTTTGTCTATTAATGTTCTGTGTTATTTCATGTTTAGTTGCTGATTTTGCACCGGCTAATGTGGATTCTATTACTGTAAAGAAATAGTATGTTAGAGTCATTTTTACAGGACGCTTCTGTTTTACAGTTAATAACAGTATTTTTCAACATTATGCCCATAATGCAGTGCAGGTTGTAAACATTATTAAAGTGACCAGTGTTCCATTACTAAAGTGACTAGTGATTCCATGACTTTTTTTATTTAAAAATATATATACAGTGCCTTGCGAAAGTATTCGGCCCCCTTGAACTTTGCGACCTTTTGAATAATTTTGCACGCCCAATTTTTCAGTTTTTGATTTGTTAAAAAAGTTTAAAAGATCCAATAAATGTCGTTCCACTTCATGATTGTGTCCCACTAGTTGTTGATTCTTCACAAAAAAATACAGTTTTATATCTTTATGTTTGAAGCCTGAAATGTGGCAAAAGGTCGCAAAGTTCAAGGGGGCCGAATACTTTCGCAAGGCACTGTATATTTAACTAGGCAAATCAGTTAAGAAGAAATTATTATTTACAATTCCGGCTTACACCGGCCAAACCCGGACGACGCTGGGCCAATTGTACACCATCCTATGGGACTCAATCACGGCCGGATGTGGCTGGATTCAGGCTGGATTCGAACCAGGGACTCTAGTGTCACCTCTTGCACTGAGATGCAGTGTCTTAGACCACTGCACCACTCAGAAGCCCCAGCCTCAAGTCTTCTTGGGTATGACACTAAAAGCTTTTCACACCTGTATTTGGGGCGTTTCTCCCATTCTTCTCTGCAGATCCTCTCAAGCTCTGTCAGGTTGGATGGGGAGCGTCGCTGCACAGCTAGTTTCAGATCTCTCCAGAGATGTTCAAGTCCAGACTCTCAGAGACTTGTCCCGAAACCACTCCTGCGATGTCTTGGCTGTGTGCTTAGGGTCATTGTCCTGTTTCAGTATCTAAGGTGCAGGATAGGGTAACCAGGACTGTGATTAAAGTTCAGGTCAGGATACTGGGTGGAGGCTATTTAACAGTCTGATGGCCTTTACATAGAAGCTGTTTTTCAGTCTCTCGGTCCCTGCTTTGATGCACCTGTACTGACCTCACCTTCTGGAATGTAAACAGGCCGTGGCTGAGGTCCTTGAGAATCTTTTTGGCATTCCTAGACTGGCCTCTTGGTGGCAGGATGTGATTGGATGGTCCCTGACCTCACGGCATGCTGGGTATAATCTGGATAAAAGGCTGACCAGGCTGATTAAAGCACGTCAGGCACACTGCCATATGATTATACACACACACACACACTGGTGACTTCACTTGGACTCAGTCTAGCCAAGACTGGACAACAGACGCACCCTGCCACTGACCTCAGCACACCCTGCCACTGACCTCGTTGCACCCTGCCACTGACCTCGTTACACCCTGCCACTGACCTCTTTACCCCCTGACACTGACCTCGTTACACCCTGCCACTGACCTCGTTAACACCCTGCCACTGACCTCCGCGCACCCTGCCACTGACCTCGTTACGCCCTGCCACTGACCTCGTTACACCCTGCCACTGACCTCTTTACCCCCTGACACTGACCTCGTTACACCCTGCCACTGACCTCGTTAACACCCTGCCACTGACCTCGTTAACACCCTGCCACTGACCTCGTTACCCCCTGCCACTGACCTCGTTACACCCTGCCACTGACCTCGTTACCCCCTGCCACTGACCTCCGCGCACCCTGCCACTGACCTCGTTACACCCTGCCACTGACCTCGTTACACCCTGCCACTGACCTCGTTACACCCTGCCACTGACCTCGTTAACGCCCTGCCACTGACCTCGTTACACCCTGCCACTGACCTCCGCGCACCCTGCCACTGACCTCGTTACACCCTGCCACTGACCTCCGCGCACCCTGCCACTGACCTCGTTACACCCTGCCACTGACCTCCGCGCACCCTGCCACTGACCTCGTTACCCCCTGCCACTGACCTCGTTACACCCTGTCACTGACCTCAGCACACCCTGCCACTGACCTCTGCCACGGATCTCAGTGGGAGACACAGCAGTGACACGTTGACACAGTTCTCTAACTAACTTTTCCACTATCTGTTGAAACTGTGGAGAGAATATCAATTGTATTTTCTTGACTCCTTAAAAAAGGTCAGAGACGAGGGACCGTGTCATCCAATACATTTTGAGGAGGAGGATGGGGTGAGAAGAGAGGGCACATGAGGTTCTGTCTCCCTGTCTACTGCGGACTCATTCACTGTGTGTATAGTCAAGCTAACTGTTAAAAATGGATGCTTCTCCTCTCCATCTCTCCTTTCTCTTTGTTCCTATGTCCTATATCGGCTCGCTGTGGATTAGTGAAGCCAAAGTCGTGGCGCAGTACACGCCCAACCAGGCCCAGAGCAGAGCAGGTCAAGAAAGGCCAGGAAGCTTTAGGCCCATCTGTTTAGCTCATTACCTTGGCTCAGGGCTAAGAGCAGCATCACTAAACCCTTTCCACTTTGTGACGGGATGCCAGTGACAGACCTAACTTTACTTTAATACATTACAGTTACTTATCTATCCACTGGACTGGACTGGGTATGTTTGGCTTTTTGCCCCAAGCTGAATCTTTTAAGGAGGTTATTATGTTCAGGATGTAAAAATATATCTGACAGGATAGAAGATTGTGAGAAGGAGACGGTTAACTGATCACTAAGTGGGTTAGTAGAGAAACAGGAAGAGGAGAGAGGAGAGAGGAGGAAAGAGGACTACAGAGGAACACTGGAAGACTTCCGAAGTGGTCTATTTAACAATAACATGGAGGCAAAGAGTATGTTGTTCTGAGCAGGAACAGATTAACTGTGTGTTTTGATGGGAGAGTCATGCCGTTACATAGAACTACCAGGCTGGATTCTAGATCTCGGTGAGGAGACGACACGCTCAGTGGCTGGATGTACACGCCTCACCACCACCCCAACTCATCCACTATGGTAAGTTACACCCGCTTTTCCACATGACACACACGTAACATTTAACCTCACAGATAGATGTATACTTTTTTTAAAGTATGATCGGTAGAGAAGAGGTTGTAATTCCACATGCTAACTGTCTGTGGTGCTGTATCTGTGTATCGGTAGTCTGTAGGAGAGTAGCCACACACTCTCCACCATGTACAGCACATCAAGGCATGTCCCCTCATCATCATCATCTTCATCATCATCTGTGGAGTAAAGTGTCGACTTAGTTTTCCTTTGGGGGGGGGGGGGGGGGTCTACATTCTGAATGAGGGGGTCAGGGTTGATATGGGCCTGAATGGGAGGGAAGGGTTAATATGGGCCTGAATGAGAGGGTCAGGGTTAATATGGGCCTGAATGGGAGGGAAGGGTTAATATGGGCCTGAATGAGAGGGTCAGGGTTAATATGGGTCTGAATGAAATTGCACAACGGGCAATGAGTAAGTGAATCGCTGCTGGGGTAAGTTTATCAAAGACGAGCCAAATCA
>NC_048589.1:40873138-40878138 GCF_013265735.2 Oncorhynchus mykiss
ACATTGAAGATGGTTAAAATTGATGGGAAGATGGATGGAGCCAAATACAGGACCATTCTGGAAGAAAACCTGATGGAGTCTGCAAAAGACCTGAGACTGGGACGGAGATTTGTCTTCCAACAAGACAATGATCCAAAACATAAAGCAAAATCTACAATGGAATGGTTCAAAAATAAACATATCCAGGTGTTAGAATGGCCAAGTCAAAGTCCAGACCTGAATCCAATCGAGAATCTGTGGAAAGAACTGAAAACTGCTGTTCACAAATGCTCTCCATCCAACCTCACTGAGCTCGAGCTGTTTTGCAAGGAGGAATGGGAAAAAATGTCAGTCTCTCGATGTGCAAAACTGATAGAGACATACCCCAAGCGACTTACAGCTGTAATCGCAGCAAAAGGTGGCGCTACAAAGTATTAACTTAAGGGGGCTGAATAATTTTGCACGCCCAATTTTTCAGTTTTTGATTTGTTAAAAAAGTTTGAAATATCCAATAAATGTCGTTCCACTTCATGATTGTGTCCCACTTGTTGTTGATTCTTCACAAAAAAATACAGTTTTATATCTTTATGTTTGAAGCCTGAAATGTGGCAAAAGGTCTAAAAGTTCAAGGGGGCCGAATACTTTCGCAAGGCACTGTATGTACAGTGGCTTGCGAAAGTTTTCAACCACCTTGGCATTTTATCCTATTTTGTTGCCTTATAACCTGGAATTAAAATTGATTTTTTGGGGGGGTTTGTATCGTTTGATTTACACAACTTGCCAGTGTGAAGATGCTAAATATTATTATTATTGTGAAACAAACAAGAAATAAGAAAATAAAACTGAACTTGAACGTGCATAACTATTCACCACCTCCCCCTCCCCCAAAGTCAATACTTTGTAGAGACACCTTTTGCAGAAATTACAGTTGCAAGTCTCTTGGGGTTGTCTCTATAATCTTGGCACATCTAGCCATCTTCAAGGCAAAACTGCTCCAGCTCCTTTAATTTTGATGGGTTCCGCTGGTGTACAGTAATCTTTAAGTCATACCACAGATTCTCAATTGGATTGAGGTCTTGGCCTTGACTAGGCCATTCCAAGACATTTAAATGTTTCCCCTTAAACCACTCAAGTGTTGCTTTAGAAGTATGCTTGGGGTCATTATCCTGCTGAAAGGTGAACCTCCGTCCCAGTCTCAAATCTCTGGAAGACTGAAACAGGTTTCCCTCAAGAATTTCCCTGTATTTAGCGCCATCCATCATTCCTTCAATTCTGACCAGTTTTCCAGTCCCTGCCAAAGAAAAACATCCTCCACAGCATGATGCTGCCACCACCATGCTTCACTGTGGGGATGGTGTTTTCGGGGTGATGTGAGGTGTTGGGTTTGCGCCAGACATAGCGTTTTCCTTGATGGCCAAAAATAACATTTTTAATATCATCTGACCAGAGTACCTTCTTCCATATGTTTGGGGAGTCTCCCACATGCCTTTTGGCGAACACTTTAAGCAATGGCTTTTTTTCATGCCACTCTTCCATAAAGCCCAACTCTGTGGAGTGTACGGCTTAAACTGGTCCTATGGACAGATACTCCAATCTCTGCTGTGGAGCTTTGCAGCTCCTTCAGGGTTATCTTTGGTCTCTTTGTTGCCTCTCTGATTAATGCCCTCCTTGCCTGGTCCGTGAGTTTTGGTGGGCAGTCCTCTCTTGGCAGGTTTGTTGTGGTGCTATATTCTTTCCATTTTTTAATAATGGATTTAATGGAGCTCTGTGGGATGTTCAAAGTTTCAGATATTTTTTTTATAGCCCAACCCTGATCTGTACTTCTCCACAACTTTCAGAACAGGTGTATATATACTGAGATCATGTGACAGATTATGTGGCACTTAGATTGCACACAGGTGTACTTTATTTAACTAATTATGTGACTTCTGGAGGTAATTGGTTGCATCAGATCTTATTTAGGGGCTTCGTATCAAAGGGACTGAATACATATGCACGCACCACTTTTCTGTTTTATTATTTTAAATTTCTCTTCACCAATTTGGACTATTTTCTGTATGTCCATTACATGAAATCCAAATAAAAATACATTTAAATTACAGGTTGTAATGCAACAAATTAGAAAAAACGCCAAGGAGGATGAATACTTTTGCAAGGCACATGAAACGTCATAACCTTCATTTGGTCAATCAATGCATCAATGCATCCATCATAATTAAGTGTACCCTAGTGAAACCGCCTATGTTAAACACATACAGTTGAAGTTAGAAGACACCTGTGTCTTTTGACACTACATAAACGAGTCATCCCGCAGTGTTTGTGATTGTACCCTGATGAAGACAGCTTGGCTGTCGAAACGTTGGTAATTCAATTTTTGCATCTGAGTTACTAGAGTGTGCGGCTCTCTTTTATTCTTATTTGTAAGTTTACATACACCTAGTTTACATAGCCAAATACATTTAATCTCAGTCTTTCACAATTCCTGACATTTAATTCTAGTAAAAATGCCCTGTCTTAGGTCAGTTAGGATCACCACTTTATTTTAAGAATGTTAAATGTCAAAATAATAGTAGAGAGTGATTTATTTCATCACATTCCCAGTGGGTCAGAAGTTTACATACACTCAATTAGTATTTGGTAGCATTGCCTTTAAATTGTTTATCTTGGGTCAAACGTTTCAGGTGGCCTTCCACAAGCATCCCACAATAAGTTGGGTGAATTTTGGCACATTCCTCCTGACAGAGCTGGTGTAACTGAGTCAGGTTTGTAGGCCTCCTTGCTCACACATGTTTTTTCAGTTCTGCCCACACATTTTCTATAGGATTGAGGTCAGGGCTTTGTGATGGCCACTCCAATACCTTGACTTTGTTGTCCTTAAGCCATTTTGCCATAACTTTGGAAGTATGTTTGGGGTCATTGCCCATTTGGAAGACCCATTTGCGACCACCAGTCCCTCCTGCAGCAAAGCACCCCCACAACATGATGCTGCCACCCCCGTGCTTCACGGTTGGGATGGTGATCTTCAGCTTGCAAGCCTCCCCCTTTTTCCTCCAAGCATAACGACGGTCATTATGGCCAAACAGTTGTATTTTTGTTTCATCAGACCAGAGGACATTTCTCCAAAAAGTACGATGTTTGTACCGAGGTCTATCTTTTTCATGGCGGTTTTGGAGCAGGGGGTTTTTCCTCGCTGAGCAGCCTTTCAGGTTGTCGATATAGGACTCGTTTTACTGTGGATATAGTAACTTTTGTACCTGTTTCCTCCAGCATGTTCAGAAGGTCCTTTGCTGTTGTTCTGGGATTGACTTGCACTTTTCACATCAAAGTACTTTCATCTCTAGGAGACAGAATGTCTCCTTCCTGAGCAGTATGACGGCTTCTTGGTCCCATGGTGTTTATACTTGCATACTATTGTTTGTACAGATGAACGTGGTACCTTCAGGCGTTTGGAAATTGCTCCCAAGGATGAACCAGACTTGTGGAGGTCTACAACTTGTTTTCTGAGATCTTGGCTGATTTTATTTTTATTTTCCCATGATGTCAAGCAAAGAGGCACTGAGTTTGAAGGTAGGCCTCAAAATACATCCACAGGTACACCTCCAATTGACTCAAATGATATCAATTAGCCTATCAGAAGCTTCTAAAGCCATGACATCATTTTCTGGAATTTTCCAAGCTGTTTAAAGGCACAGTCAACTTAGTGTATGTAAAATTCTTACCCACTGGAATTGTGATACATTGATTTATAAGTGAAATAATCTGTCTGTAAACAATTGTTGGAAAAAATGACTTGTGTCATGCACAAAGTAGATGTCCTAACCGAATTTGCCAAAACTGTCGTTTGTTAACAAGACGTGTTGAGTTGTTGAAAAAACGAGTTTTAATGACTCCAACCTAAGTGCATGTTAACTTCTGACTTCAACCGTATATGGTCCTAGGTACATGGCTCTAGCCAGCTGGTTGTCCCAGACAGTGCAGGTGTTGGGTGGTGTTGTGGGGGGTTTGGAGAAGGACCAAGCCTGGTACGTCCTCTTCACGCTGTTCTCCACCTACACCCTCCTGCCCCTCCCCTTGCTCTGGTCCCTCTCCACCGGCCTGCTCACCGCCACGCTGCACCTCCTGGTGGAAACTGTTCACCACTACGACGACACCGCGCTCTACAGAAAGGTCAGAGGTCAACTTAGACTCCCTTCCGGACTCTCTTTCATGCTTCTCCTCCTCCTCGTCTTCCTCCTCATTTCCCTCTTACTCCTCCTCCTCCTTTGTGTGTGTGTGTGTGTGTTTGGTCTCAGGTGTGTTTAGTGTATACTAACCGTGTGTGCGTGTGCGTGTGCGTGTGTGTGTGTGTAGGTTCTGGCGAAGGGCTTGTTGTACCTGGGTATGAACACAGCAGGGTTGTTCATCCACTACCTGTCAGACCACACACAGAGACAGGCGTTCCTGGAGACACGACGCTGCATTGAGGGACGAGTACGCCTGGAGAGGGAGAACCAGAGACAGGTAGAGACAGGTAGAGACAGGTGGAGACAGGTGGAGACAGGTAGAGACAGGTAGAGACAGGTGGAGACAGGTGGAGACAGGTGGAGACAGGTGGAGACAGGTAGAGACAGGTAGAGACGGGTGGAGACGGGTGGAGACGGGTGGAGACAGGTAGAGACAGGTGGAGACAGGTAGAGACAGGTGGAGACAGGTGGAGACAGGTGGAGACGGGTGGAGACAGGTGGAGACGGGTAGAGACGGGTGGAGACGGGTAGAGACGGGTGGAGACGGGTAGAGACGGGTAGAGACGGGTGGAGACGGGTGGAGACGGGTAGAGACAGGTGGAGACAAGTAGAGACAGGTAGAGACAGGTAGAGACAGGTGGAGACAGGTGGAGACAGGTGGAGACAGGTAGAGACAGGTGGAGACAGGTAGAGACAGGTGGAGACAAGTAGAGACGGGTGGAGACGGGTGAAGACGGGTGGAGACGGGTGGAGACGGGTGGAGACGGGTAGAGACGGGTAGAGACGGGTAGAGACGGG
>NC_048589.1:40883138-40888138 GCF_013265735.2 Oncorhynchus mykiss
GGAATTAGTGTGATTATTTTGCTCTTACTTTAGTCCTATAGCCTACTCCCGACCAGGTCACGTTGTACTGCGCCCGAGTGGAGCAGTGGTCTAAGACATTGCGTCGCAGTGCAAACTACAGATGCTGGTTCGATACCTGTGCCGGCCACCACCAGGAGACCCAAGAGGTGGCTTTTGGTTTCTCTCCCTTTAAAAACAGAAATGTATAAAATTAATCTAAATAACAAATTGGCTTTATTTACCAATTAGTGAGAATGTCTCACCTCATGTTAAAGAATTATCTTTTTCTCACTCAGAGTTAAATGAAAACAAAATCTTCAAAATATAAAAAAAAATTAAACAAAGCGATTATTTATTATAAATGAATTTTGAATTATATAAAAGCCTCTTAGATATTCTCAGATATTCTCTCAGATCCCGATGGAAAATGCCCCTTAGATATTAATTTAGAATCCTCCAATCCTCTAAATGTAATTATTGGCAGAGAGTCACGTCATACTAGTGTTGAGTAATGTGCTGTAGGTCTTAAAGTGGTGTAGGTCTTATTTATTTAAAAAGCATATTGAAGTTAGAAGCAAAAGCCTACAACTATTTTAGCACCATTTAGCGCTGCTCTGCGACAAGCATGGGGACTGGTCTTGATAAATCAATGAGATTTGTATTTTCACTGAATCGCCGTTTGGGTATTGGTTAGACTAGAATTATACAATTAGGGTGTGGAGATGTTATGCTTTTAGTACTGTATCCTACTCCCGACCGGCACGTTGTACAGCGACATATTTTCCGTTCCATCCTAACGGAAACCCTGAGGGTGTCGTTTCTCTTGGAATAGAGACATAAGGTCAATCAAATTAATTATGCAACATTTCTTAAAATCAATCCCATATATTATATTCTTACAAAAAAAAAGGTTTTAAATTCTCTAGTACAGCCACTATTGAAGGCTATCAAATGCTTCTCAAAGATTAACGCTAGACAACCAGAGGGGGTGGTCAAACTAGCACTAACTAGCGTTAATGGCAACAATGGCTGACAATTAAATAACTTGCCAAACTACTCTGCGGCAGTCCTCAAGGTGTGCTGCAGTATGACGCAACTTTTAAACTGTAGGGGCCCGCAACAGAACCACACACAGAAGACAAGGTAGGGGCCCGCAACAGAACCACACACAGAGGACAAGGTAGGGGCCCGCAACAGAACCACACACAGAGGACAAGGTAGGGGCCCGCAACAGAACCACACACAGAGGACAAGGTAAGGGCCACACACACTCAAACACACACAGTTGATTACTTGATATGTAGGCTACAGTGGCAAGAAAAAATATGTGAACCCTTTGGAAATACCTGGATTTCTGCATAAATTGGTCATCAAATTTAATATGATTTTCATTTAGGTCACAACAATAGACAAACACAGTCTGCTTAAACTAATAACACACAAACAATTATACATTTTCATGTCTTTATTGAACACACCATGTAAACATTCATAGTGCAGGGTGGGAAAAGTATGTGAACCCTTGGATTTAATAACTGGTTGACCCTCCTTTGGCAGCAATAACCTCAACCAAACGTTTTCTGTAGTTGCAGATCAGACCTGCACAATGGTCAGGAGGAATTATGGACCATTCATCTTTACAAAACTGGTTCAGTTCCGCAATATTCTTGTGACGTCTGGTGTGAACCGCTCTCGAGGTTATGCCACAACATTTTAAATCGGATTGAGGTCAGGACTCTGACTGGGCCACTCCAGAAGGCATATTTTTTTCTGTTGAAGTGAATTCTGTTGTTGATTTTCTTCTGTGTTTTGGTTCGTTGTCCTGTTGCATCACCCAGCTTCAATTGGTGGACAGGTGGCCTTACATTTCAATGCAAAATGTGATAAACTTGGGAATACATTTTTCCGTCAATGATAGCAAGCTGTCCAGGCCCTGAGGCAGCAAAGCAGCCCCAAACCATGATGCTCCCTCCACCATACTTTACAGTTGGGATGAGGTTTTGATGTTGGTGTGCTGTGCCTTTTGTTCTCCACACATAGTGTTGGGTGTTCCTTCCAAACAACTCAACTGTAGTTTCATCAGTCCACAGAACATTTTGGAACATCCAGTTGCACTTTTGTAAACTTCAGATGTGCAGCAATGTTTTTTTTTGGACAGCAGTGGCTTCTTCCGTGGTGTCCTCCCATTTAACACCATTCTTGTTTAGTGTTTTACGTATCGTAGACTCGTCAACAGAGATGTTAGCATTTTCCAGGGAGGGAGGTGGTGGGTGGGTGGGTGGGGAGGTGGGTTGATGGGTGAGGAGATGGGTGGGTGGGGAGGTGGGTTGATGGGTGAGGACGTGGGTGGGTGGGGAGGTGGGTTGATGGGTGGGGAGGTGGGTGGGTGGGGAGGTGGGTGGGTGGGTGGGGAGGTGGGTGGGTAGGGAGGTGGGTTGATGGGTGGGGAGGTGGGTGGATGGGTGGGGAGGTGGGTGGGTAGGGAGGTGGGTTGATGGGTGGGGAGGTGGGTGGATGGGTTGATGGGTGAGGAGGTGGGTGGGTGGGGAGGTGGGTGGGTGGGGAGGTGGGTTGATGGGTGAGGAGGTGGGTGGGTGGGGAGGTGGGTGGGTTGATGGGTGGTATAATTGAGGGATGTTTCTCTCTCCTCAGTTTTCCCAGATGCGTGATGAGATGTTCAAGTCAAACCTGGTCTGCTCCTTCATCATGCTCCTCTGCCTCATGGGTGCACAGACCCTCGTCCCTGCCGCAAGGTTTGTTCTTTATTTATTTAGAAGTATGATATTTTCTTTTACTTCATTTATTAAAGATCTTTAGAGTAATCTTTCTCTACCACTCACATGCTTCTCTCTCTCTCTTCTTCATCTGATCCTCTCCTCCTCCTCCTCCCTGTTTCTCTCTCTTCATTGTCTGATCCTCTCCTCCTCCTCCCTGTTTCTCTCTCTTCATTGTCTGATCCTCTCCTCCTCCTCCCAGTTTCTCTCTCTTCATTGTCTGATCCTCTCTTCCTCCTCCCTGTTTCTCTCTCTTCATTGTCTGATCCTCTCCTCCTCCTCCGTTTCTCTCTCTCTTCATCGTCTGGTCCTCTCTTCCTCCTCCATGTTTCCCTCTCTTCATTGTCTGATCCTCTCCTTCTCCTCCCTGTTTCTCTCTCTTCATTGTCTGATCCTCTCCTCCCTGTTTCTCTCTTCATCGTCTGATCCTCTCCTCCTCCTCCCTGTTTCTCTCTTCCCCTCTCCATCCTCAATCTCTCCAACTGACACACACACACCCACCTCTCAGACTGTGTCCTATGCTGGTTCAGTTTGGAGTGTGTGTGTGTGTGTATGTGTTGCTGCTGGTGGTGGTCCTAGCTGAAGAGTTTAAACAGAGCCCTCTAGTGCTGCAGTTCCTGTGTTGCTGGATCAACGAGACCAAGACTGTCAGAACACTACTCACGCTCACCGCCATTATCATCAACTTCGGAGTGGCCTCATCTGATATAGTGAGTTTATTGTTATACACAATGATCAGTATGTTCTGTACCCTCAACGATAACACACAATGATCAGTATGTTCTGTACCCTCAACGATAACACACAATGACCAGTATGTTCTGTACCCTCAGCGATAACACGCAATGACCAGTATGTTCTGTACCCTCAGCGATAACACACAATGACCAGTATGTTCTGTACCCTCAACGATAACACACAATGACCAGTATGTTCTGTATCCTCAAAACATTATACGATCTGTTCTTTCATGAAGGTTTGCCTCTCGGCTGCACTATAAACTTGTTTTGAAGTGTGTGTGTGTGTGTGTGTGTGTGTGTGTGTGTGTGTGTGTGTGTGTGTGTGTGTGTGTGTGTGTTCTAGCTGTGGTGTGTAGAGTCTGAGATGGACCCTAACAACAGAAGCAGCTCCCAGCAGCACACCTGGTCCTGGCCTGTCAACATCTGTACACACCCTGAGGTAGCACACACACACACACACACATTTAGATTGGTCAAGAAGGTTTTGATCCCTTTTGTGACTGTCTCTGTCTTCTGTAGTTCCTGGTTTTCAGTGGGGTGGTTGCCATGGTGTCGTGTGCTGTGTTCTTCAGGCTGCACTGTCTACTGAAGCTAGCTGTGTTACTTCTGGCCATATCTGTCTACACGTACCTCATAGAAGTCAGTTACCACACACTGTTTATACGCCAGACCTCTGAAAACACCAGGTACTGAATAAACACACACACTGGTGACCGCCTGGGTGGGTGGGTGGGTGTGTATGTGTGGTGACTGTCTGGTTGTGTCTGTCCCTTGTAGGCAGCAGTACCTGAGGAGGAAGGATGTGTGTGTCCTGCTCATGGTCATGTTTGTGGTGGCTGTAATTTACAACAGTAGACAGGTAGGACATGGGCTCTCTCCTCCTCTGTCTTCCCTCTCTCCTCCTCTGTCCTCTACTCCTCCTCTATCTTCCCTCTCTCCTCCTCTGTCCTCTACTCCTCCTCTATCTTCCCTCTACTCCTCCTCAATCTTCCCTCTCTCCTCTACTCCTCTTCTATCTTCCCTCTCTCCTCCTCTGTCCTCTACTCCTCCTCTATCTTCCCTCTCTCCTCCCTACGCCTCTTCTCTCCTCCCGGCTACTCCTTCCTACTCGTCCCTCCTCTCTCCTCCTCTTGCCTCTCTACTAATCCCTCTCTCCTCCCTCCTCTCTATTACTCCTCTGTACTCCTCCTCCTCCCTCTCTCTCCTCAATCCTCCCCCTCTCTCCTCCCTACTCCTCCCTACTCCTCCCTACTCTCCCCCATACTCTTCTCTCTTCCCTACTCCTCTTCTCTCTTCCTCCTCCTCTCTCCTCCCTACTCCTCCTCTGTCCTTCTGTCTCCTCCCTACTCCTCCTCTCTTCCTCCTCCTCTCTCCCCATACTCTTGTCTCTTCCTCCTCATCTCTCCGCCCTACTCCTCCCCTCTCCTCCCTACGCTTCCCCTCTCCTCCATTCCCCTCCCTTCACCTACACTAGTGCATGTGATGG
>NC_048589.1:40893138-40928138 GCF_013265735.2 Oncorhynchus mykiss
TTTCACACTCAACGGTTTTCCCGTGTGTATCAAGAAGAACACCAAACCAAAGGACATCCAGAAACTGTGGGAAGCACTGGAGTCAACATGGACCAGCATCTCTGTGGAACGCTTTCAACACCTTGTAGAGTCCATGACCCGATGAACTGAGGCTGTTCTGAGGACAAACTCAATATTAGGAAGGTGTTCTTAATGTTTTGTACACCAACAGCAATACAGTTTGAATTGAATTTTTAATTAACCTAAACAGTCATAAACTATCTCTAGCATTTACTCTGCATGGACTTTATTAACTCTGAGGGCTGATGGGACATATCTATCCCCCCCCCCCCCCCCCCCCCCCCCCCCCCCAGGACCTGGGGAAGGTCAACTGACCCTAAATCTGTGTTTATGAGTAAACTAGTACCTGGGGAAGGTCAACTGACCCTAAATCTATGTTTATGAGTAAACTAGGACCTGGGGAAGGTCAACTGACCCTAAATCTGTGTTTATGAGTAAACTAGGACCTGGGGAAAGTCAACTGACCCTAAATCTGTGTTTATGAGTAAACTAGGACCTGGGGAAGGTCAACTGACCCTAAATCTGTGTTTATGAGTAAACTAGGAACTGGGGAAGGTCAACTGACCCTAAATCTGTGTTTATGAGTAAACTAGGACCTGGGGAAAGTCAACTGACCCTAAATCTGTGTTTATGAGTAAACTAGGACCTGGGGAAAGTCAACTGACCCTAAATCTGTGTTTATGAGTAAACTAGGACCTGGGGAAAGTCAACTGACCCTAAATCTGTGTTTATGAGTAAATTAGGACCTGGGGAAAGTCAACTGACCCTAAATCTGTGTTTATGAGTAAACTAGGACCTGGGGAAAGTCAACTGACCCTAAATCTGTGTTTATGAGTAAATTAGGACCTGGGGAAAGTCAACTGACCCTAAATCTGTGTTTATGAGTAAATTAGGACCTGGGGAAAGTCAACTGACCCTAAATCTGTGTTTATGAGTAAACTAGGACCTGGGGAAAGTCAACTGACCCTAAATCTGTGTTTATGAGTAAACTAGGACCTGGGGAAAGTCAACTGACCCTAAATCTGTGTTTATGAGTAAACTAGGACCTGGGGAAAGTCAACTGACCCTAAATCTGTGTTTACGAGTAAACTAGGACCTGGGGAAAGTCAACTGTGCCTATATCCACAAAGCATCTTGGAGGAGAAGTTCTGATCTAGGATCTGTCCATATACCCTCATTCATTCTGATCTAGGGTCTGTCCATATACCCTCATTCATTCTGATCTAGGGTCTGTCCATATACCCTCATTCATTCTGATCTAGGATCTGTCCATATACCCTCATTGATTCTGATCTAGGGTCTGTCCATATACCCTCATTGATTCTGATCTAGGGTCTGTCCATATACCCTCATTCATTCTGATCTAGGGTCTGTCCATATACCCTCATTCATTCTGATCTAGGGTCTGTCCATATACCCTCATTCATTCTGATCTAGGATCTGTCCATATACCCTCATTCATTCTGATCTAGGGTCTGTCCATATACCCTCATTCATTCTGATCTAGGATCTGTCCATATACCCTCATTCATTCTGATCTAGGGTCTGTCCATATACCCTCATTCATTCTGATCTAGGGTCTGTCCATATACCCTCATTCATTATGATCTAGGGTCTGTCCATATACCCTCATTCATTCTGATCTAGGGTCTGTCCATATACCCTCATTCATTCTGATCTAGGGTCTGTCCATATACCCTCATTCATTCTGATCTAGGGTCTGTCCATATACCCTCATTCATTCTTATCTAGGGTCTGTCCATATACCCTCATTCATTCTGATCTAGGGTCTGTCCATATACCCTCATTCGTTCTGATCTAGGGTCTGTCCATATACCCTCATTCATTCTGATCTAGGGTCTGTCCATATACCCTCATTCATTCTGATCTAGGGTCTGTCCATATACCCTCATTCATTCTGATCTAGAATCTGTCCATATACCCTCATTCATTCTGATCTAGGATCTGTCCATATACCCTCATTCATTCTGATCTAGAATCTGTCCATAATCTTTTAAGTTAATATTTAAAAGGCTAAACTGGTCCTAGATCAGCACTCTTCCTCTGAGATACTTTGTGGGATACGGTCCCTGATCCTAGACCTCTGTCTTTGAGTAACTAGTGGAATTGCATTGCCTGAGTAGGAACTAAAGTAAATGTAATCTTAATTAGATTACCATGTTGTCGCAGGAAATGTCCTGCACAGCAGTAATGCTAACTTTTAGTGTATTTAAGATTTAAAAATTATTATTAAGTTGGTATTATCCACTTTAAAATATCATACTTGATTTGCCCTAACCAAAATAATGTATCAACCCCTACATAATAATGTCCATGAATTATAATCCACATAATAATGTCCATGAATTATAATCCACATCATAATGTCCATGAATTATAATCCACATAATAATGTCCATGAATTATAATCCACATAATAATGTCCATGAATTATAATCCACATCATAATGTCCATGAATTATAATCCACATAATAATGTCCATGAATTATAATCCACATAATAATGTCCATGAATTATAATCCACATAATAATGTCCATGAATTATAATCCACATCATAATGTCCATGAATTATAATCCACATAATGATGTCCATGAATTATAATCCACATAATGATGTCCATGAATTATAATCCACATAATGATGTCCATGAATTATAATCCACATAATAATGTCCATGAATTATAATCCACATAATAATGTCCATGAATTATAATCCACATAATAATGTCCATGAATTATAATCCACATAATAATGTCCATGAATTATAATCCATATAATAATGTCCATGAATTATAATCCACATAATAATGTCCATGAATTATAATCCACATAATAATGTCCATGAATTATAATCCACATAATAATGCACATTTAGCTGCAGGATTATTTTGCTGCTGTGAGAAACTGGTTAAATTAAAATGTGTGTACTTATTTCCATGTATTTTTTTTGTACATATGAACAGTAACGCTTGATACAACTACAAATCTATTAAATACAATTTTAAAACTATCACACTCTGTCCTGACAAACGATGTTGGCATCGCTGACTCTCACGCTCTCTTTTGGCATATGACTCATTCACTCACTCACTCATTCATTCACTCACTCATTCATTCATTCACTCACTCATTCATTCATTCACTCACTCATTAATTAATTCACTCACCCATTCACTCATTAATTCACTCACTCATTCATCCACTTACTCATTCATTCATTCACTCACTCATTCATCCACTTACTCATTCATTCATTCACTCACTCATTCATCCACTTACTCATTAATTCATTCACTCATTCATATATAAGAATACGCCATGTTTTACTTACCATTGGCATCTCTCACCAAGCCTAGCTCTTTTCGGTGTTAGCCATAAGACTAAGCTGTCCCTAAAGTCAATTGAATTGCCAAAATGATAAAAACCTAATTATCCCACTCCTGTCTATACGGAAATATATAAAATCATTCCAAATAGGCTACTAAAGCGTGAGGACAGAGGATCATTAACTTGATCTTATTTTTTTTATTATGTTTGAAACTGCATTGCCTACATTCGGAAGGAAAGGCAGCATACCTCAACTAGCCACCGTGCTTCGATGATGATGATGTGATTCCTGTCATTGGAGGGTAGTGCTTCTACACCTGCATTGCTTGCTGTTTTTGCTTTTAGGCTGGGTTTCTGTACAGCACTTTGAGATATCAGCTGATGTACGAAGGGCTGTATAAATACATTTGATTTGATGTGTAATTTGGGCATGCCGTGCTGCAAATACCAATGACCTTTTATGTCTTGAATCTTGCCTTGGAGGCAGAATTTAGCCGATTCATCCGACAGATGAGCCAGCTACAAAGTCAAAAATCGGCTATATCATTAAACATTCAGAACAATACCAGTTCGCAGTGTAGTGAGGGTTAAGGTTCGGTTTAAAATAAGATCGGATTACGTGTCGGCTGTGCCATCTAGTGAGCACTCTGCAGAGCTGCCTCCAGGGAAAGATTCATCCCAACCTATGTCCAGCGGAAGCAGACATTTCTCATTTGATGATGCTTTAATCACCACAAGCATTGTTTTCTAGTCACAGACAGAGATATAGAGGGACAGTGCACGTGCACAGACAGACAGAGATATAGAGGGACCGTGCACGTGCACAGACAGACAGAGATATAGAGGGACAGTGCACGTGCACAGACAGACAGAGATATAGAGGGACCGTGCACAGACAGACAGAGATGTAGAGGGACTGTGCACAGACAGACAGAGATGTAGAGGGACTGTGCACGTGCTCAGACAGACAGAGATGTAGAGGGACTATGCACGTGCACAGACAGACAGAGATGTAGAGGGACCGTGCACAGACAGACAGAGATATAGAGGGACCGTGCACAGACAGACAGAGATGTAGAGGGACTGTGCACAGACAGACAGAGATGTAGAGGGACTGTGCACGTGCTCAGACAGACAGAGATGTAGAGGGACTATGCACGTGCACAGACAGACAGAGATGTAGAGGGACTGTGCACATGCACAGACAGGGCTCTACATGTGCAGACAGAGATATAGAGGGACCATGCACAGACAGACAGAGATATAGAGGGATCGTGCACGTGCTCAGACAGACAGAGATATAGAGGGACCGTGCACAGACAGACAGAGATGTAGAGGGACTGTGCACAGACAGACAGAGATGTAGAGGGACTGTGCACGTGCTCAGACAGACAGAGATGTAGAGGGACTATGCACGTGCACAGACAGACAGAGATGTAGAGGGACCGTGCACAGACAGACAGAGATATAGAGGGACCGTGCACAGACAGACAGAGATGTAGAGGGACTGTGCACAGACAGACAGAGATGTAGAGGGACTGTGCACGTGCTCAGACAGACAGAGATGTAGAGGGACTATGCACGTGCACAGACAGACAGAGATGTAGAGGGACCGTGCACAGACAGACAGAGATATAGAGGGACCGTGCACAGACAGACAGAGATGTAGAGGGACTGTGCACAGACAGACAGAGATGTAGAGGGACTGTGCACGTGCTCAGACAGACAGAGATGTAGAGGGACTATGCACGTGCACAGACAGACAGAGATGTAGAGGGACTGTGCACATGCACAGACAGGGCTCTACATGTGCAGACAGAGATATAGAGGGACCATGCACAGACAGACAGAGATATAGAGGGATCGTGCACGTGCTCAGACAGACAGAGATATAGAGGGACCGTGCACGTGCACAGACAGACAGAGATATAGAGGGACCGTGCACGTGCACAGACAGACAGAGATATAGAGGGACAGTGAACGTGCTCAGACAGAGATATAGAGGGACAGTGCACGTGCACAGACAGACAGAGATATAGAGGTTCATGGTTCATTCTTCATGGTTCATGGTTCATGGTTCCTGGTTCATGGTTCATGGTTCATGGTTCGGGCCCCTTAGTTCCAGTGAAGGGAAATCTTAACCCTACAGCATACAAGTACATTCTCCTCCCTAAGTTTGTTCTATTCACTGCTTTAGCACACTCTGCCAACCCGGATGTTCTAGCTGTGTCTGAATCCTGGCTTAGGAAGACCACCAAAAATTCAGACATTTTAATTCCAAACTACAACATTTTCAGACAAGATAGAACTGCCAAAGGGGGCGGTGTTGCAATCTACTGCAAAGATAGCCTGCAGAGTTCTGTCCTACTATCCAGGTCTGTACCCAAACAATTTGAACTTCTACTTTCTTCTACTTCTAACTTCTACTTTCTCTCTCACCGTTGCCGCCTGCTATAGACCACCCTCTGCCCCCAGCTGTGCTCTGGACACCATATGTGAACTGATTGCCCCCCATCTATCTTCAGAGCTCGTGCTGCTAGGCGACCTAAACTGGAACATGCTTAACACCCCAGCCATCCTACAGTCTAAACTTGATGCCCTCAATCTCACACAAATTATCAATGAACCTACCAGGTACCTCCCCAAAGCCTTAAACACGGGCACCCTCATAGATATCATCCTAACCAACTTCCCCTCTAAATACACCTCTGCTGTCTTCAACCAAGATCTCAGCGATCACTGCCTCATTGCCTGCATCCGTAATGGGTCAGCGGTCAAACGACCTCCTCTCATCACTGTAAAACGCTCCCTGAAACACTTCAGCGAGCAGGCCTTTCTAATCGACCTGGCCCGGGTATCCTGGAAGGATATTGACCTCATCCCGTCAGTAGAGGATGCCTGGATATTTTTTTAAAATGCCTTCCTAACCATCTTAAATAAGCATGCCCCATTCAAGAAATGTAGAACCAGGAACAGGTATAGCCCGTGGTTCACTCCAGACTTGACTGCCCTTGACCAGCACAAAAACATCCTGTGGCGTTCTGCATTAGCATCAAACAGCCCCCGTGATATGCAACTTTTCAGGGAAGTTAGGAACCAATATACACAGGCAGTTAGGAAAGCTAAGGCTAGCTCTTTCAAACAGAAATTTGCATCCTGTAGCACAAACTCCAAAAGGTTCTGGGACACTGTAAAGTCCATGGAGAATAAGAGCACCTCCTCCCAGCTGCTCACTGCAGAGGCTAGGAAACACTGTCACCACCGATAAAGCCACAATAATTTAACATTTCAAGAAGCATTTTTCTACGGCTGGCCATGCTTTCCACCTGGCTACCCCTACCCTGGTCAATAGCCCTGCACCCCCCACAGCAACTTGCCCAAGCCTCCCCATTTCTCCTTCACCCAAATCCAGATAGCTGATGTTCTGAAAGAGCTGCAAAATCTGGACACCTACAAATCAGCAGGGCTAGACAATCTGGACCCTCTCTTTCCAAAATGATCACCCAAAATTGTTGCAACCCCTATTACTAGCCTGTTCAACCTCTCTCTTTCATATTGTCTGAGATCCCTAAAGATTGGAAAACTGCCGCGGTCATCCCCCTCTTCAAAGGGGGAGACACTCTAGACCCTAACTGCTACAGACCTATATCCATCCTACCCTGTCTTTCTAAAGTCTTCGAAAGCCAAGTTAACAAACAGATTACCGACCATTTTGAATCCCACCGTACCTTCTCCGCTGTGCAATCTGGTTTCTGAGCTGGTCATGGGTGCACCTTAGCCACGCTCAAGGTCCTAAACGATATCATAACCGCCATCGATAAGAGACAATACTGTGAAGCTGTATTCATCGACCTGGCCAAGGCTTTTGACTCTATCAATCCCCAAATTCTCATCGCCAGACTCAACAGCCTTGGTTTCTCAAATGACTGCCTCGCCTGGTTCACCAACTACTTCTCAGACAGAGTTCAGTGTGTCAAATCGGAGGGCCTGTTGTCAGGACCTCTGGCAGTCTCTTTGGGGGGATACCACAGGGTTCAAATCTCAGGCCGACTCTTTTCTCTGTATACATCAATGATGTCGCTCTTGCTACTGGTAATTCTCTGATCCACCTCTACGCAGACGACAACATTCTGTATACTTCTGGCCCTTCTTTGGACACTGTGTTAACTAACCTCCAGTCGAGCTTCAATGCCATACAACTCTCCTTCCGTGGCCTCCAAATGCTCTTAAATGCAAGTAAAACTAAATGCATGCTCTTCAACCGATCACTGCCCGCGGTGGGGAAAAGAGAGAGAGGGAGAAAAAGGGACACTTATTGTGGACACATTCTATAACTATTCTCCCATGAATTATATACTTTGCACACAAACCGCCGACCCATTTGAAGAAGAAATCATGAATGTATTTACAGCCCCAGCCTCAACCCGTTTATCACTTTAGGAAACAATCCTTCTTGGGTTTTGGTGGAGTTTCCTGTGGGTGTAAGGCTCCGATTGTCCACAAGAGGTCACAATGTCCTCCTTCTGAGATGTCTGGCCTCTATGGGAGAACAGCTAATCAGCTGTACCAGTGATTGTCTGAGGTGAGCTTCTCGCCTCTTCCTCCTCGTGTAGGCATTCACGATTCGGACCACGATGGACATGAGCCGAAGCTCTTCGTCTCTCCGGTCCAAAGGAAGGTGGGTTAATTTCCTCACCTCGTGTTGAGGTTCAAAGCGTCAACCCGTCTAATAAATGTGCAGCTCTCCGCCTCACGTTTTCCTGATCTAAGGTTCATTTCGTTGGCAGTGCTCTTCATGCATTCTCGTCGAAGGGGATGGCTCCGTCCATCCGTCTGACATGCTCTCCGACCTCACTTGGGGCGCGGCTACTTACTTACGAACAGATAAAATCACATTCCTATCTTAACGAAAATGCTTGAATCATTTTTCATATCCTATGCACAATGCAGATCCTATGCAGATAAAGGGGTTTCCTTTCTAAGTTACAGTATTTCATCCATATAGTTATTAATGACATCACAAAATGAAAAGCAATATTTTATTCGTTTTCCTCATCTCCCCACTGACCATTCACCACATTCTTTATGTTAGAATTATTGTTCCATTATCCACTTTTTTGGACAAAGGGACATTCCTTGAGCCAATACTGGAGGGTAAAGAGAGAAAGTCTCCCTCACTTGTAATTTACGATAGGTGTGAACGGTCAACCATCCAGCTGCTCCCCCTCTCCCCTCTGTGGGGGAGAGAGAGGCCAGGTTACTGTCACCCCTCACCCCCAGTCATCAGACAGTATTGGATGATTTTCATGTTCAGTACGCATCCGCTATTTTGTTCATTTGCATCATTGTTATTAAACTCTCCTTCTGCTTCCCGACTCCCTAAACATCATTGAAAATAAAATAAAGATCACATCCCTGAGTCACCTTTGGTAGCGATTACAGCTGTGAGTCTTTCTGGGTACATTTTTAAGAGCTTTGCACATCTGGATTGTACGATATTCGCACACAATTTTTTTATTTATTCTTTATGCTCTGTCAAGTTGGTTGTTGATCATTGCAAGACAGCTATTTTCAAGTCTGGCCATAGATTTTCAAGCCGATTGTCACGGCCGTGGAAATAACTGGACCAAAGCGCAACGTGGTGAGAGTAAATATTCCTTTTATTTAGGATGACGCCGTCAAAAACAATAAATAACACAAACAACCGTGAAGCTTAATGCCTCAAACAAAGTTAACTACCCACAAAGACAGGTGGGAAAAAGGGCTGCCTAAGTATGGTTCCCAATCAGAGACAACGATAGACAGCTGTCCCTGATTGAGAACCCTACCCGGCCAAAACATAGAAATACAAAACATAGAAAATAGAACATAGAATGCCCACATCACACCCTGACCTAACCAAATAGATAAATAAAACGTCTCTCTAAGGTCAGGGCATGACACAGATTTATGTTCAAAATGTAACTGGGCCACTCAGGAACATTCACTGTTTTCTTGGTAAGCAACTCCAGTGTATATTTGGCCTTGTGTTTTAGTTTATTGTGCTGCTGAAAGGTGCACAACAGTGTCTGTTGGAAAACAGACTGAACCAGATTTTCCTCTCTGATTTTTCCTGTGCTTAGCTCTATTCTGTTTCTTTTCATGCTAAAAAAAACTCCCTAGTCATGCCAATGACAAAGATTCTCATAACATGATGCAGCCCCCCATCATCCTTGAAAATATGAAGAGTGGTACTCAGTGATGTGTTGTGTTTGCCCCAAATATAACACTTTGTATTCAGGACATAAAGTTAATTTCTTTGTCACATTTTTTGCAGTTTTCCTTTAATGCCTTATTACAAACAGGATGCATGTTTTGTAATATTTTTATTCTATACAGGCTTCCTCTTTTTCACTCTGTCACTTAGGTTAGTACTGTGGAGTAACTACAATGTTGTTGATCCATCCTCAGTTTTCTCCTATCACAGCCATTAAACTCTGTAACGTGGTGAAATCCCTGAGCAGTTTCCTTCCTCTCCGGAAACTGAGTTGGGAAGTACGCCTGTGTCTTGTTGTGACTGGGTGTATTGATACACCACTCAAAGTGTAATTAATAACTTCACCATAATTAAAGGGTTACTCAATGTCTGCTTTTTTATTTTTACCCATCTACCAATAGGTGCCCTTCTTTGCGAGGCATTGGAAAATCTCCCTGGTCTTTGTGGTTGAAAGTCACTGCTCGACTGAGGGGCCTTACAGATAATTGTATGTGTGGGGTACAGAGATGAGGTAGTCCTTTAAAAATCATGTGAAACACTATTATTGCACACAGAGTGAGTCCATGCAACTTATTATGTAACTTGTTAAGCAAATATTTACTCCTGAACTTATTTAGTTCGTGCTTCTACACCTGCATTGCTTGCTGTTTGGGGTTTTAGGCTGGGCTTCTGTACAGCACTTTGAGATATCAGCTGATGTAAGAAGGGCTTTATAAATAAATGTGATTTGATTTAGGCTTGCCATAACAAAAGGGTTGAATATTTATTGACTCAAAACATTTCAGCTTTTCATTTTCAATACAGTTTGTAAACATTTCTAAAAACTAAATTCCACTGACATTATAGTGTATTGTGTGTAGGCCAGTGACACAAAATCTCACTTTAATCCATTTTATATTTAGGCTGTAACACAACCCCCTATCCACATCGACGGGACAGCAGTGAAGAAGGTGGAAAGTTTTAAGTTCCTCAGCGTACATATCACTGACAAACTGAAATGGTCCACCCACACAGACAGTGTGGTGAAGAAGGCGTAACAGCACCTCTTCAACCTCAGGAGGCTGAAAAAATTTAGCTTTTCACCTAAAACCCTCACAAGCTTTAACAGATGCACAATTGAGAGCATTCTGTCTCACCGCCTGGTACGGCAACTGCACCGCCCACAACCGCAGGGCTCCAGAGAGTGGTGCGGTCTGCACAACGCATCACCGGGGGAAAACTACCTGCCCTCCAGGACACTATCTATCTCAAGGCCATCAGACTGTTAAATAGCCATCACTAGCACAGAGAGGCTGCTGCCTACAGTGGTCCTTCCTTTATAAGTTGTGGTGTAACATGCCTCTTACTAACAGTTTTGTGATTTTACTTCGTGGTTATGGTGAGTTTTATCAGAATCATTCATTTCATCTATTTTATCTCAGGGTTTAGTAAAACAGCACCATCTGGTGGCCGGAACTGTGTCTGCGGTGCTACTTGTTTATTACTACTTGACTAGCCTCATCGAGAACCAGCCGTGACAACGACGGGATTTTGGCGGCATGGCAACGAGCGACTACTACTTGACCGACCCAGAATAATTCAACTAGTTTCACTACTTGATGGGACTGACACAGAAACTAGAGAGTACTTGATGAGACTGACACAGAAACTAGAGAGTAGGAAGCGTTGTTGTTGTCGTTGAAGAATTTGCTTTCATTTTAATTTGCCATAATCTACAGAGTTTGTCTGCTAAACAAACATTACAATCCTCTGGATGAGATATCTGTTATGTTGTGTGTGTCAATAAGTGTGTGAGTGTGTTTCATTTTATTTATTTATTGAACCTTTATTTAACTAGGCAAGTCAGTTAAGAACAAATTCTTATTTTACAATGACGGCCTACACCAGCCAAACCCGGACGACGCTGAGCCAATTGTGCGCCGCCCTATGGGACTCCCAATCACGGCCGGATGTGATACAGCCTGGATTCAAACCAGATACTGCAGTGATGCCTCTTGCACTGAGATGTAGTTTCTTAGACCACTGCTCCACTCGGGGGCCCATATTGGGTCATGCTGTGTGTGTGTGTGTCATGCAGTGTGTGTGTGTGTCAAGCAGTGTGTGTGTGTGTGTCATGCAGTGTGTGTGTGTTTGTCATGCAGTGTGTGTGTGTTTGTCATGCAGTGTGTGTGTGTGTGTCAAGCAGTGTCGTGTCATGCAGTGTGTGTGTGTATCATGCAGTGTGTGTGTATCATGCAGTGTGTGTGTATCATGCAGTGTGTGTGTGTGTGTATCATGCAGTGTGTGTGTAGCAGAGCGCCCTCAGTGTGTGTGTGTGTATCATGCAGTGTGTGTGTGTGTGTGTATCATGCAGTGTGTGTGTGTGTGTATCATGCAGTGTGTGTGTGTATCATGCAGTGTGTGTGTATCATGCAGTGTGTGTGCAGCAGAGCGCCCTCAGTGTGTGTCTGAAGGACCTCATGCGATAGGCGTAGAGCAGCGGGTTAAGGGCAGAGTTGGCGTGGGACAGTAGTATGGCTGCCAGGGTGAGGGGCAGGGGCACGTGGCAGCGCGGGCACATCAACGTAACACAGTTCAGGAAGTGGAGAGGCAGCCAGCACAGCATAAACAGGAACAACACCAGGAACAGAGAGGTGGCCTTCCTCACCTCACGGCGCATACGCACCGTTCGCTTATACTCGCTGACACCGGACCCACACCTGTCCTTCATTGGACCTCTGGACTCAGACTTGGATTCACTGGCTACCACAGACCCAGAATCAGTTCTAACACAGCCACTAGCATGGCTAGTCATCTCCGCAGCATTTCCACTCCAACTCTCACCCTCTGACCATTTATTCCCAGCTCCTCCCCACACTGATACCCCACTAACACCCCAAGCCTCAACCCTAGCCCTCTTTCCAGCCCCAGCCTCAACCCTAGCCCTTTTTCCAGCCCCAGCCTCAACCCTAGCCCTCTTTCCAGCCCCAGCCTCAACCCTAGTTGTCTTTCCAGCCCCAGCCTCAACCCTAGTCGTCTTTCCAGCCCCAAACTCAACCCTAGCCCTCTTTCCAGCCCCAGCGTCATCCACTCTGCTCCCAGCCCCAGTCCCACAATCCCTGGTATCAGGCCAGGCTGGTCCCCTCTCTCCCTCCCTGGTATCAGGCCAGGCTGGTCCCCTCTCTCCATCCCTGGTATCAGGCCTGGCTGGTCCACTCTCTCCATCCCTGGTATCAGGCCAGGCTAGTCCACTCTCTCCATCCCTGGTATCAGGCCTGGCTGGTCCACTCTCTCCATCCCTGGTATCAGGCCTGGCTGGTCCACTCTCTCCATCCCTGGTATCAGGCCTGGCTGGTCCACTCTCTCCATCCCTGGTATCAGGCCTGGCTGGTCCACTCTCTCCATCACTGGTATCAGGCCTGGCTGGTCCACTCTCTCCATCCCTGATATCAGGCCTGTCTGGTCCCATCTCTCCATCCCTGATATCAGGCCTGGCTGGTCCCATCTCTCCATCTCTGGTATCAGGCCTGGCTGTTCCCATCTCTCCATCCCTGATATCAGGCCTGGCGGGTCCCATCTCTCCATCCCTGATATCAGGCCTGGCTGGTCCCATCTCTTCATCCCTGGTATCAGGCCTGGCTGGTCCCATCTCTCCATCCCTGGTATCAGGTCTGGCTGGTCCACTCTCTCCATCCCTGGTATCAGGCCTGGCTTGTCCCCTCTCTCCATCCCTGGTATCAGATCTGGCTGGTCCCATCTCTCCATCTGTGGTATCAGGCCTGGCTGGTCCCCTCTCTCCATCCCTGGTATCAGGTCTGGCTGGTCCCCTCCCGGCAGCGATGCGTCTGAGCTGCTGTCGGACCGTGAGGAAGATGTGACCGTAGATGATAAACATGACCACCAGGGGAACCAGCACGCAGCCCAAGAAGTTGAAGTAGACCATATAACTCAAATTGACCACACAGGGGAAGAGACAGGCCCTGAAAATAAAAAGTGAAGAGATTACACTTTTCATTTTAATTTAATACAGCATTATTTTTTTATAGAATTTAGTTAGCGTATAATTTAAATTTGAAAGTTCAAGTGAACCATATACTGGTGACAACCAGGTAGTTACAGATTGTAAGATTAACATTTAAATACAGATTTTAAGAAGGAAAAATGTTCAATGTCACGTTATGATACGTACCCAGAAGGTGGCAGTGATTCGTGCCAGCCCATCAGAGGGATGGAACCAGAGAATAGGGCCAGACACCAGGTGAGGATCAGGGCCAGCCGGGCGTTCCTGATTCATTTTTATTTTTGGGGTAAAACAATTAGAATACCGTTTTAAAAGTACAAACGGAACCCAGAGGATGACACATGAAAGCGTAAAAACATTTATTTCCAATGTGGTCCTGGGTGTCGGCCAATGCAGGACATAACACATACATGGTAATACACAGGAAAACACATGGCTAGCAGCTAACTAGCCTCCTTCACCTGGCTGGACTATGCTCAGCAGCTAACTAGCCTCATTCACCTGGCTGGACTATGATCAGCTAACTAGTCTACATCCACCTGGCTGGACTATGATCAGCAGCTAACTAGTCTACATCCACATGGGTGGACTATGATCAGCTAACTAGTCTACATCCACCTGGGTGGACTATGATCAGCAGCTAACTAGCCTCATTCACCTGGGTGGACTATGATCAGCAGCTAACTAGTCTCATTCACCTGGGTGGACTATGATCAGCTAACTAGTCTACATCCACCTGGGTGGACTATGATCAGCTAACTAGTCTACATCCACCTGGCTGGACTATGATCAGCAGCTAACTAGTCTACATCCACCTGGGTGGACTATGATCAGCAGCTAACTAGTCTACATCCACCTGGGTGGACTATGATCAGCAGCTAACTAGCCTCATCCACCTGGGTGGACTATGATCAGCTAACTAGTCTACATCCACCTGGGTGGACTATGATCAGCTAACTAGTCTACATCCACCTGGGTGGACTATGATCAGCAGCTAACTAGCCTCATTCACCTGGCTGGACTATGATCAGCAGCTAACTAGCCTCATCCACCTGGCTGGACTATGATCAGCAGCTAACTAGCCTCATTCACCTGGCTGGACTATGATCAGCAGCTAACTAGCCTCATTCACCTGGGTGGACTATAATCAGCAGCTAACTAGCCTCATTCACCTGGGTGGACTATGATCAGCAGCTAACTAGTCTACATCCACCTGGGTGGACTATGATCAGCAGCTAACTAGTCTACATCCACCTGGGTGGACTATGATCAGCTAACTAGCCTCATTCACCTGGGTGGACTATGATCAGCAGCTAACTAGTCTACATCCACCTGGGTGGACTATGATCAGCAGCTAACTAGCCTCAATCACCTGGGTGGACTATGATCAGCAGCTAACTAGCCTCATTCCCCTGGCTGGACTATGATCAGCAGCTAACTAGTCTCATTCACCTGGGTGGACTATGATCAGCAGCTAACTAGTCTACATCCACCTGGGTGGACTATGATCAGCAGCTAACTAGCCCTATACACCTGGGTGGGCTATGATTAGCAACTAACTAGTCTCATCCACCTGGGTGGCCTATTATCAGCAGCTAACTAGTCTACATCCACCTGGGTGGACTATGATCAGCAGCTAACTAGCCCTATACACCTGGGTGGGCTATGATTAGCAACTAACTAGTCTCATCCACCTGGGTGGCCTATTATCAGCAGCTAACTAGCCTCATCCACCTGGGTGGCCTACTATCAGCAGCTAACTAGCCTCATCCACCTGGGTGGACTATGATCAGCAGCTAACTAGCCTCATCCACCTGGGTGACCTACCTGGGGCTCACGATCCTCTGGTACTGGAGCGGCAGCAGGATGGCCACGTAGCGCTCTGCGGCTACCGCTAGCAGGCTGAGGATGGAGCTCTGGGTTAGCACGATGAGCACGCTCAGGAGGAGCAGACACAGAGGCAGGTTGTGGCGCGGCTCGCCCAAGTCGGTCAACACGGCGCACGGGATCGCCAGCACGCCCACAAAGATGTCGGCCACCGAAAGCGACACCTGGGAAAGTTGAATGGGGAGAGATAAGTTCCTTTTGAAGTTCCTTTGGTTCCTATTAGCTCATCTTCTCCACAGAGTTTGATAGAGGACTCATATTAATATGTGTGCCATCATGATATTTGTAGAGTAGTAAATTTTCATCTCGTGTTTGAAAAAAAGCGTACGGGTTTAATATTGGTGATTTACCCGCCACCTGCAGTGCAGGAGTACTGAACCAAATCTTATTGTTACTTTATTGTGGCCACTAGGTGGCGGCGATATAGCGTCAAGCCATTTACTAATCATAAACAATCCAATTTGAAGAAGACAATCCTCAGACCATTGGCTGATCGCTCCCAACCATAGGAATCCCCACCCAGTTGACTACTTTGAAATGGTGGGAGTCCTGAATGGCAATGCCCATGCTAAAAACAGGTTTTTATCCATCCAGAGTCATCTATCTATCTCTTTTGATCTTCCTTCTTCCCATAGGGACCTTTTTAACAGTGTAACACGTTTCTCAGCCTCTCACCAGGAAGTAGTTGGTGACGGTGCGCAGCTTCCGGTTTCGGTTCACGGCCAGACAGACCAGGAAATTCCCAGCGATAGCGAGGAGAGCGATGAGCAGCTCAGCGGCGATGTAGGGCCAAGTAATACTGGGGACGGGGCTACTGGAGAGTTGGAATGCATCACAACTATCCCTGGTACTGATGTTCATACTGGTAATACTACCTGCTGATAAACACACACACACACACACACACACACACACACACACACACACACACACACACACACACACACACACACACACACCACAGTAAAATACAGTTCATGTTCAGATCATTTTATTATGACACTTTTTCCTTCAGCTAGCAGATTTACGTTTACCTAGAGCTGGTTATTAAGAGGTTAGGCTATGTTAAAGAGGATAGAATTGAGACACAATGGTACCTGTGTACCTGACTGTTAAGATAGACCATCCTCCTCCCACTGTCACTCAGCTGTCTTCTGACCTGTCGTCTACAGACTGAAAACACCTCCTCCCACTGTCACTCAGGTGTCTTCTGACCTGTCGTCTACAGACTGAAAACACCTCCTCCCACTGTCACTCAGCTGTCTTCTGACCTGTCGTCTACAGACTGAAAACACTTCCTCATGATATTTTAAAATATGAACTGTTCACTCATTCTTTGCTCTGCCTATTCCTTGTGCTCACCTGCTAAGCCGTGAAATCGACCCCGACTATTGACAAGCACACACACACACACACACACACACACACACACACACACACACACAGACACACAGACACACACACTGTGTGCTTTTCTCTTTAACCAGTCTGATAGTGGATGTAAGTTCATTCAAACAGCAGCTGGTGATGAATAGATTCATTTTCTTTCAACAGTCGATTGCATGTACAGTATGGACACAGAACATTCATTGAAAACAATCCCTCTAATAACATCCCAGAAAAAACAAAATTGGTTCTGTGAAAGTTCACAGAACATTTGTTAGGTCGCGGCAAATGTTCTCATAACACAGTTGTGCTCATGATCATAGAATGTTTGTATAAAACATTTGCCTGATGTTGCAAGAATGTTCCTAGAACACATTTTAATCTGTTATTTTAAAAAGGTTCCCAGAACGTTTTATTAGGTCGTGGGTACAGTCTGACGGTAACATTGTGGGGATGTCCCAAAGCACAAAAACCTGTCTAGTTGTGTGGATGATTCTACAATGTTTCTTTTAGGGTGCCAAAAAACAGTCACCTGACTGTTACAAGAACGTTCCCAGAAATATTATTTAGGTTGTGGGAAGTTTGTGGAGATATGTGGGTACAGTCTGACGGGAACATTGTGGGGATGTCCCAAAGCACAAAAACATTCCAAGTTCTGCTGACATTCAGATAATATTTTTTATCAGGGTGCACAAACCATTCCTTTGATGTTGCTAGAACGTTGACAGAACAATCTTTCACTTCTTTATAGATTCCCCAGAACATTTAAAATCTCTTCGAGCTAGTGGGCACTATTTTCACATCCGGATGAAAAGCGTGCCCAAAGTAAACTGCCTGTTACTCAGGCCCAGAAGCTAGGATATGGATATGCATATGTATTGGATAGAAAACACTCTACAGTTTCTAAAACTGTTACAATAATGTCTGTGAGTATAACAGAACTGATTTAGCAGGCGAAACCCCAAGCACAATCCATCCAGGGAAATTTGGTTTTGAGGTCATTGTGTTTTCCAATAACTTTCTATGGGAAACCTGATTTATTAGGGCCCAGATTGCAGTTCCTATGGCTTCCACTAGATGTCAACAGTCGTTAGAAATTGTTCGATGTTTTTCTTTTGAGAAATTAAGAAGTAGTCCTATTCCTTCCATGTGTCACTCAGATAGACTCAAGTCTTTTGGTGCGCGTGAACAGGAGCGCGTGAACAGGAGCGCGTGAACAGGAGCGCGCTCCTCATTACTTTTCTCCGGTATTGGAAACAGTTTATACTGTCTTAAATTTGATTGATTATTTACATTTTAGGGTACCTGAGGTTGGATAAGAAACAATGTTTGAAATGTTTGGACCAAGTTTACAGGTAACTTATTAGATACTTTGTAGTCATGTTGGGTGAGTTGGAACCGGTGTATTTCTGAATCAAACTCGCCAAATAAATGGAAATTTTGGGGACATAAAGAAGGAATTTATCGAACAAAACGACCATTCATTGTGTCACTGAGACATTTGGGATTGCAAAAAGATGAAGATCTTCAAAGGTTATATCGCTATTTCTGACATTCGTGTCGCACCTGCCTGCCTGGTTGCAAAATGGTTTCCATGTTTTGCATGCGTGGCGCTGTCCTCAGATAATCGCATGGTGTGCTTTCGCCTTAAAGCCTTTATTAAATCTGACAGAGCGGCTGGATTAACAAAATGTTAAGCTTTATTTTGATGTATTACACTTGTATTTATATGAATGTTAAATATTTATATTTCTGTAGTTTGAATTTGGCGCACTGAAATTTCACCAGACGTTCCCGCTGACGGGATTCGAGCTCAAAGGATCCCTAAGAGGATCCCTTAACATTTAACTAGTTTGTGAGAACAGTGTGGCTACATCACAAAAGATAGGTTCTCAAAACACAAAATATGCTCAGTTGTGATGACATTAATACAATGTTTAAGTTCAATTGTACAGGACATTCCTATAATGTTGTAAAAATGTTGACAGAACACCTGGTCTAAGTTATTTAAAAGGTTCCCAGAACATTTAAATAAATTACGGGAGTAGCAATAATAATATTCACACAATGTTCCACAATTTCCAAACAAGTCAGTTTTTATGACGTTCATGGCATATGTGTTTTAGGTTTGACATAATATTCCATTGATGTTCACACAGTATACGTTTTACCTGTCTTGGAGGTCCTCGAAACCTTTTGAAAATGCTATATGTAAGTTTTGCCTAATATTACCACAACATTCTCAGTGTGCAAATGTATAGCTTCTTTAAGCAGACTGGAATACATCCCCATTATGTTTCTCTACAGATTGGAATACATCCCCATTATGTTTCCCTATAGACTGGAATACATCCCCATTATGTTTCTCTATAGACTGGAATACATCCCCATTATGTTTCTCTATAGACTGGAATACATCCCCATTATGTTTCTCTATAGACTGGAATACATCCCCATTATGTTTCTCTACAGACTGGAATACATCTCCATTATGTTTCTCTATAGACTGGAATACATCCCCATTATGTTTCCCTATAGACTGGAATACATCCCCATTATGTTTCTCTATAGACTGGAATACATCCCCATTATGTTTCTCTACAGATTGGAATACATCCCCATTATGTTTCTCTATAGACTGGAATACATCCCCAATCTTTATTTCATCCAGATTTACAAATCTAGTCAGAAATGCAGAATTTAGATGATGAACTGTAGCAGTATGTATAACAGGGGTCTCCAACTTCTTCTAGCATGAGAGCTACTTTTAAATTAAATGTGAGCTAGTTATTTTTTTTCCTAGCTTTCAAATAGGCACATTCTTCTCTTCTCCCCTGCAACTCTTCCTGGGTCCTTAGTGTACTATATTATCAACTCTTCCTGGGTCCTTAGTGTACTATATTATCAACTCTTCCAGGGTCCTTAGTGTACTATATTATCAACTCTTCCTGGGTCCTTAGTGTACTATATTATCAACTCTTCCTGGGTCCTTAGTGTACTATATTATCAACTCTTCCAGGGTCCTTAGTGTACTATATTATCAACTCTTCCAGGGTCCTTAGTGTACTATATTATCAACTCTTCCAGGGTCCTTAGTGTACTATATTATCAACTCTTCCAGGGTCCTTAGTGTACTTACTATATTATCAACTCTTCCAGGGTCCTTAGTGTACTATATTATCAACTCTTCCAGGGTCCTTAGTGTACTATATTATCAACTCTTCCAGGGTCCTTAGTGTACTTACTATATTATCAACTCTTCCTGGGTCCTTAGTGTACTATATTATCAACTCTTCCAGGGTCCTTAGTGTACTATATTATCATCTCTTCCAGGGTCCTTAGTGTACTTACTATATTATCAACTCTTCCAGGGTCCTTAGTGTACTATATTATCAACTCTTCCAGGGTCCTTAGTGTACTATATTATCAACTCTTCCAGGGTCCTTAGTGTACTATATTATCAACTCTTCCTGGGTCCTTAGTGTACTATATTATCAACTCTTCCAGGGTCCTTAGTGTACTTACTATATTATCAACTCTTCCAGGGTCCTTAGTGTACTATATTATCAACTCTTCCAGGGTCCTTAGTGTACTATATTATCAACTCTTCCAGGGTCCTTAGTGTACTATATTATCAACTCTTCCAGGGTCCTTAGTGTACTATATTATCAACTCTTCCTGGGTCCTTAGTGTACTATATTATCAACTCTTCCAGGGTCCTTAGTGTACTATATTATCAACTCTTCCTGGGTCCTTAGTGTACTATATTATCAACTCTTCCAGGGTCCTTAGTGTACTATATTATCAACTCTTCCAGGGTCCTTAGTGTACTTACTATATTATCAACTCTTCCAGGGTCCTTAGTGTACTATATTATCAACTCTTCCTGGGTCCTTAGTGTACTTTATTATCAACTCTTCCCAGGGTCCTTAGTGTACTATATTATCAACTCTTCCTGGGTCCTTAGTGTACTATATTATCAACTCTTCCTGGGTCCTTAGTGTACTATATTATCAACTCTTCCAGGGTCCTTAGTGTACTATATTATCAACTCTTCCTGGGTCCTTAGTGTACTATATTATCAACTCTTCCAGGGTCCTTAGTGTACTATATTATCAACTCTTCCAGGGTCCTTAGTGTACTATATTATCAACTCTTCCAGGGTCCTTAGTGTACTATATTATCAACTCTTCCAGGGTCCTTAGTGTACTATATTATCAACTCTTCCAGGGTCCTTAGTGTACTATATTATCAACTCTTCCTGGGTCCTTAGTGTACTATATTATCAACTCTTCCTGGGTCCTTAGTGTACTATATTATCAACTCTTCCAGGGTCCTTAGTGTACTATATTATCAACTCTTCCTGGGTCCTTAGTGTACTATATTATCAACTCTTCCAGGGTCCTTAGTGTACTATATTATCAACTCTTCCAGGGTCCTTAGTGTACTTACTATATTATCAACTCTTCCAGGGTCCTTAGTGTACTATATTATCAACTCTTCCAGGGTCCTTAGTGTACTATATTATCAACTCTTCCAGGGTCCTTAGTGTACTATATTATCAACTCTTCCAGGGTCCTTAGTGTACTATATTATCAACTCTTCCAGGGTCCTTAGTGTACTATATTATCAACTCTTCCTGGGTCCTTAGTGTACTATATTATCAACTCTTCCAGGGTCCTTAGTGTACTATATTATCAACTCTTCCTGGGTCCTTAGTGTACTATATTATCAACTCTTCCTGGGTCCTTAGTGTACTTACTATATTATCAACTCTTCCAGGGTCCTTAGTGTACTATATTATCAACTCTTCCAGGGTCCTTAGTGTACTATATTATCAACTCTTCCAGGGTCCTTAGTGTACTATATTATCAACTCTTCCAGGGTCCTTAGTGTACTATATTATCAACTCTTCCAGGGTCCTTAGTGTACTATATTATCAACTCTTCCTGGGTCCTTAGTGTACTATATTATCAACTCTTCCTGGGTCCTTAGTGTACTATATTATCAACTCTTCCAGGGTCCTTAGTGTACTATATTATCAACTCTTCCAGGGTCCTTAGTGTACTATATTATCAACTCTTCCAGGGTCCTTAGTGTACTATATTATCAACTCTTCCAGGGTCCTTAGTGTACTATATTATCAACTCTTCCAGGGTCCTTAGTGTACTATATTATCAACTCTTCCAGGGTCCTTAGTGTACTATATTATCAACTCTTCCAGGGTCCTTAGTGTACTATATTATCAACTCTTCCAGGGTCCTTAGTGTACTATATTATCAACTCTTCCTGGGTCCTTAGTGTACTATATTATCAACTCTTCCAGGGTCCTTAGTGTACTATATTATCAACTCTTCCAGGGTCCTTAGTGTACTATATTATCAACTCTTCCAGGGTCCTTAGTGTACTATATTATCAACTCTTCAAAGAGTGTGCAAAGCTGTCATCAAGGCAAAGAGTGGCTACTTTGAAAAATATAAAATATATTTTGAATTGTTTAACACTTTTTTGGTTGCTACATGATTCCATACGAGTTATTTCATAGTCTTCACTATCTTCACTACTAGAAAATAGTAAAAATAAAGATAAATCCTGGAATGAGTAGGTGTGTCCAAACTTTTGCCTGGTACTGTAAGCTCATTCTAGTATTTCTACTACTGTATTTACTACTACTGTACTTCTGTACTTACGTAGTTTTTTGGCTGGTTATGACACCTACACAAGTGTGACAAAACCCTATTTTTTTTTAAACGTGTTTTTTCCCTGCCAACAAGTTTCCTTATGTTTGAAAGTTTGTTTCTAGTTAGGGATAGGCGGTACGCAAATGTCTCAACCGGCCAATTGCCAGGGAAAATGCAGAGCGCCAGATTCAAATAAAATACTATGAAATTCAAACTTTCATTAAATCACACATGTAACATATTCAATTAAAGCTACACTCGTTGTGAATCCAGCCAACATGTCAGATTTTAAAAATGCTTTTCCGCGGAAGCATAAGAAGCTATTATCTGATGGCCTGCACCATCTGCACCAGCAGTAAACAAAGGAGTTAGCATATTTCAACCCTGCAGGCGCTACACAAAACGCTGAAATAAAATATAAAACATGCATTACCTTTGACGAGCTTCTTTTGTTGGCACTCCAATATGTCCCATAAACATCACGAATGGTCCTTTTGTTCGATTAATTCCGTCCATAAATATCCAAAATGATCCAGAAAAAAACAGCTTACAAAAAATGCAGCATCACTACAAAATATTTCAAAAGTTGCCTATAAACTTTGCCAAAACATTTCAAACTACTTTTGTAATACAACTTTGGGTATTTTTAAACGTTAATAATCAATCAAATTGAAGACGGGGCAATCTGTGTTCAATACAGGAATGAAAACAAACCAGCGCCACTTTTCTTCAAGTCTTGCGCAACTCACAAAAGTGTACCCAGTTCCTAGTTGGTCTACTTCCTCATTGCACAAAGGAATAACCTCAACCAAATTCCAAAGACTGGCGACATCCAGTGGAAGCGGTAGGAACTGAAAACAGGTTCCTAAGAAATATCCCTTGGCAATAACAGCCAGGGAACAGAGAGAGGCAAAAAAATGAAATCACTCTGAACAGTTAGTCCTGGGGTTTTGCCTGCTACATAAGTTATGTTATACTCACAGACATGATTCAAACAGTTTTAGAAACTACAGTGTTTTCTATCCCAATCTACTAATAATATGCATATCTTATATTCTTGGCATGAGTACCAGGAGGTTGAAATTGGGCACGCTATTTATCCAAAAGTGAAAATTCTGCCACCTAGCCCCAAGAGGTTAAATCCGTTGTTGTTATTGTTATGAATTCTCTAAAGTCACAAATGAGTAGCTGTACCAACTTCTACTTGTACTGTATATTATAATTATTTTATATTTCTTTCACATTTGAATGAATGTGTATTTGGGTGTTTTTCACCATGCCTATTACTTCACACAAGACAAGGAGGATAGGAAAGAGAAAATCAATCATACGATACACAAGAAAATTAAATGTACTTACTTGAGTCACCTAGAGGTGTCATCACGGCAGGAGCTGCGCACTGTCCAGTCCCCTCCCGTCTTTCCAGTGTGGGGTGAAGACCATTCTAGAACACTCAGAACACTCAAAAACACTAAGGCAACTCTAGAACACTCAGAACACTAAGGCAACTCTAGAACACTCAAAAACACTAAGGCAACTCTAGAACACTCAGAACACTCAAAAACACTAAGGCAACTCTAGAACACTCAGAACACTCAAAAACACTAAGGCAACTCTAGAACACTCAGACTGGATCTCAAAGATGACTGCAGAACACTCGGGATGGAACTAATTCTGGACACTAATTCGGAACTAGTAGATATCACTTGAGGATCAGTATGTCCACATCCCTGGTGTATGTTTCTCTCTCTCTCTCTGTGTGTTTGTGTGATTAGAGATTAATCACAAAGCACACTCCAACACAATGACTACTTCCTCTGTATAGTCCTAACAACCCTACCACCTGCTGCACCTGGGAGAACTGAGGAGAGAGAGAGAGGGGAGGGGGAGAGAGAGAGAGAGAGGGGAGAGGGAGAGAGAGAGGGAGGGGCAGAGAGAGATAGGGGGGAACAGAGAGATAATTGAATTGAGAGGGGGGGGGGACAGAGAGAAAAAGTAAGAGATCAAACTCTCAGTCCAATGGATGTTGGAGGAACAAAGAGACTTTTGGGATAGCTGATTCATTTCTTATTTATATATTTTCTGTATATATGTCCCCAGAGAATAAAAACACACTTTAATGGGACATAACTGGTCACATACAATATCATCACAAAAGAAATGAACAAGGCAGACAGGTTATGACATGTTTAATGTTAACTAGTGATACAGAAGAAGTATGAAGCATACATAGAATACAGGAAGACAGTTAGGGACTACTCTCAGATCGTCACTATCTGGCCAAGTTACTCTCAGGAAGTCACTATCTGGCCTAGTTACTCTCAGGAAGTCACTATCTGGCCAAGTTACTCTCAGGAAGTCACTATCTGGCCATGGGAGTACTCTCAGGTCGTCACTATCTGGCCAAGTTACTCTCAGGAAGTCACTATCTGGCCAAGTTACTCTCAGGAAGTCACTATCTGGCCAAGTTAGTACTCTCAGGAAGTCACTATCTGGCCTAGTTAATCTCAGGTAGTCACTATCTGGCCAAATTAGTACTCTCAGGAAGTCACTATCTGGCCTAGTTACTCTCAGGTAGTCAGTATCTGGTCAAGGTACTCTCAGGTCATCACTATCTGGCCTAGTTACTCTCAGGTCGTCACTATCTGGCCAAGGTAGTACTCTCAGGAAGTCACTATCTGGCAAAGTTACTCTCAGGTCATCCCTATATTTTAGAACTCTGTCTAGTCAGAAACCCTGTGTAGTTCTACAATATGTTCTTAAAATGTGATTTTAACCTTAGACCTAACCACACTGCTAACCTTATGCATAACCTTAAATCAAGAACATGTTTTATACATTTTTACGATACAGTGAAATTTAACCTTGGAGCTTGGCCATCTATGGGGACTCATACTATCTGGTTGCAGAAATCCTCTTTCCTGCCACCTAGTGGTTGATTGAAGAATGACGGATTGTATCAAACCAGGAAGTCCCAATGAGGTCAAAACCCTCTTTTTCAAGTGTGATCTGGCTAAACTGGTGTATGTATGTGTGTGTGTGTGTGTGTGTGTGTGTGTGTGTGTGTGTGTGTGTGTGTGTGTGTGTGTGTGTGTGTGTGTGTGTGTGTGTGTGTGTGTGAGAGAGTCTATGGTGAGGGTTCTCTACCCTAACTTTCTGTGATGGCAGTGTGTATGGCTGAACGCAGGGTGCAAAGGAACCTCTCCTTGTCCTCCTCTCTCTCTATAGCACAAACCCACACACGACTAGGACCCTCCAGGACAAACCCATGACACACATCTACAGGGAGACAGGGGGAGGGGGGAGAGAGAGGGATAGAGATTGAGGGGGAAAGAGAGAGAGGGGGGAGAAAGAGGGTGGAGAGAGGGAGGAGAGGGAGAGGGGGGAGAAAGAGAGGGTGGAGAGAGGGAGGAGAGAGAGAGAGAGAGAGAGCGAGAGGGAGGAGGGGAGAGAGAGAGGGTGGAGCAAGGGAAGGGAGGAGAGACGAAGGGAGGAGAGAGAGGGAGGAGGGAGGGAGACGAAGTGAGGAGAGAGAGGGATGAGGGAGGGGAGGGAGCAGAGAGAGAGAGGTAAGTGAGAGGGAGAGGGAGGAGGGGAGAGAGAGAGGGATGAGGGAGGGGAGGGAGCAGAGAGGGATGAGGGAGGGGAGGGAGAGGTAAGTGAGAGGGAGGAGGGGAGAGAGAGAGGTAAGTGAGAGGGAGAGGGATGAGGGAGGGGAGGGAGCGGGATGAGGGAGGGGAGGGAGCAGAGAGAGAGAGGTAAGTGAGAGGGAGGAGGGGAGAGAGAGAGGTAAGTGAGAGGGAGAGGGATGAGGGAGGGGAGGGAGCAGAGAGAGAGAGATGTAAGTGAGAGGGAGGAGGGGAGAGAGAGAGGTAAGTGAGAGGGAGGAGGGGAGAGAGAGAGAGGTAAGTGAGAGGGAGGAGGGGAGAGAGAGAGAGGTAAGTGAGAGGGAGGAGGGGAGAGAGAGAGGTAAGTGATAGGGAGGAGCAGAGAGAGAGAGGTAAGTGAGAGGGAGGAGCAGAGAGAGAGAGAGGTAAGTGAGAGGGAGGAGGGGAGAGAGAGGTAAGTGAGAGGAAGGAGCAGAGAGAGAGAGGTAAGTGAGAGGGAGGAGGGGAGAGAGAGAGGTAAGTGAGAGGGAGGAGCAGAGAGAGAGAGGTAAGTGAGAGGGAGGAGGGGAGAGAGAGAGGTAAGTGAGAGGGAGGAGGGGAGAGAGAGAGAGGTAAGTGAGAGGGAGGAGGGGAGAGAGAGAGGTAAGTGATAGGGAGGAGCAGAGAGAGAGAGGTAAGTGAGAGGGAGGAGCAGAGAGAGAGAGAGGTAAGTGAGAGGGAGGAGGAGAGAGAGAGGTAAGTGAGAGGGAGGAGCAGAGAGAGAGAGGTAAGTGAGAGGGAGGAGGGGAGAGAGAGAGGTAAGTGAGAGGGAGGAGCAGAGAGAGAGAGGTAAGTGAGAGGGAGGAGGGGAGAGAGAGAGAGAGAGAGAGAGGGAGGAGCAGAGAGAGAGAGGTAAGGGAGAGGGAGTATGAATAAAGGGAGGAATGAAGAGGAAGATAAATGAATCTAATGCATTCATTGGGAGCACGTCTGTATGTACAGTGGCAAGAACCCTTTGGAATTACCTGAATTTCTGCATAAATTAGTCATAAAATATGATCTGATCTTCATCTTAGTCACAACAACAGACAAACAGTCTGCTTAAAACTAATGACACATAAATGATTGTATTTTTCTTGTCTATATTGAATACATAATTTAAACATTCACAGTGTAGGTTGGAAAAAGTATGTGAACCCCTCGGCTATTAAACTTTTCCAAAAGCTAATTGGAGTCAGGAGTCAGCTAACCTGGAGTCCAATCAATGAGACGAGATTGGAGATGTTAGTTAGAGCTGCCCTGCCCTGTAAAAATCACTCACACAGTCTGAGTTTGCTGTTCACAAGAAGCATTGCCTGATGGGAACCATGCCTCGAACAAAAGAGATCTCAGAATCAATCAAATTTATTTTATATAGCCCTTCGTACATCAGCTGATATCTCAAAGTGCTGTACAGAAACCCAGCCTAAAACCCCAAACAGCAAGCAATGCAGGTGAAGAAGCACGGAAGAATTGTTGACAAGCATAACGCTGGAAAGGGTTACAAATGTATCTCTAAAAGCCTTGATGTTCATCAGTCCACGGAAAGACAAATTGTCTATAAATTGGAGAAAGTTCAGCACTGTTGCTACTCTCCCTACGAGTGGCCGATGACTGCAAGAGCACAGAGCAGAATGCTCAATGAGGTTCAGAAGAATCCTAGAGTGTCAGCTAAAGACTTACAGAACTCTCTGGAACATGCTAACATCTCTGTTGATGAGTCTACGATACGTAAAACTCTAAACAAGAATGGTGTTAAATGGAAGGACACCACGGAAGAAGCCACTGCTGTCCATAAAAAAAACATTTCTGCACATCTGAAGTTTACAAAAGAGCACCTGGATGTTCCACAGCGCTACTGGCTAAATATTCTGTGGACAGATGAAACTACAGTTGAGTTGTTTGGAAGGAACACAACACAGTGTGGGGAAAAAAAGGCACAGCACACCAACATAAAAACCTCATCCCAACTGTAAAGTCTGGTGGAGGGAGCATCATGGTTTGGAGCTGCTTTGCTGCCTCAGGGCCTGGACAGCTTGCTATCATCGACGGAAAAATTCATTCCCAAGTGTATCAAGACATTTTGCATGAGAATGTAAGGCTGTCTGTCCGCTAATTGAATCTCAACAGAAGTTGGGTGATGCAACAGGACAACGACCCAAAACACACAAGTAAACCATCCAACAGAATGGTTTCAACAGAAGAAAATACGCCTTCTGGTGTGGCCCAGTCAGAGTCCTGACCTCAACCCGATTTAAAATGCTGTGGCATGACCTCGATAGCAGGTCACACCAGACATCCTAAGAATATTGCTGAACCGAAACAGTTTTGTAAAGATAAATGGTCCAAAATTCCTCCTGACCGTTGTGCAGGTCTGATCTGCAACTACAGGAAACGTTTGGTTGAGGTTATTGCTGCCAAAGGAGGGTCAACCAGTTATTAAATCCAAGGGTTCACATACTTTTCCCACCCTGCACTGTGAATGTTTACACGATGGTTCAATAAAGAGACTGTGCAGACTGTGTTTCTCTATTGCTGTGACCTAGATGAAGATCAGATCAAATTTCATGACCAATTTATGCAGAAATTCAGGTCATTCCAAAGGGCTCACATACTTTTCCTTGCCATTGTGTGTATGTATGTATGTATGTATGTATGTATGGATGGATGGATGGATAGTACCAGTCAAAAGTTTGGACACACCTACTCATCCAAGGGTTTTTCATTATTTTTATGATTTTCTACATTGTAGAATAATAGTGAAGACATCAAAACTATGAAATAACACATATGGAATCATTTAGTAACCAAAAAAAGTGTTAAACAAATCAAAATATATTTTATATTTGAGATTCTTCAAAGTAGCCACCATTTGACTTCAACAGCTTTGCACACTCTTGGCATTCATAGTTTTGATGTCTTCACTATTATTCTACAATGCAGAAAATAGTAAAAAAAAAAAAAAAAAACTTGAATGAGTAGGTGTGTCCAAACTTTTGACTGGTACTGTATTTGTGTGTGTGTGTGTGTGTGTGTGTGTGTGTGTACTCACAGCGCGTGTCTGTGATCTCTCTGAGGGTGAGGCTGTGCAGGGCGACAGAGGCCAGGAAGGTGTGTGTGTCGCAGTGTGTGTGTGTGAAGGGTCGGTGACACACATTCCTCTCGGTCAGAACCAGTGCGTCGTTGAACAAGAACAGACCCACGTCAGAAACGTGTTCATACATCCTGTCACACACACACACTGTTAGTATCACACACAGATGAGAATACAGACATATTCACATCAAAGGCTATCGAGTGGTCTTACCTGAGTGAGGCTGTGATGTCATCACTGGGGCATTGAAGCAGAGCCGCGTCCTGAGTGGTGATTAGCTGTCTGCCCCCCTCACACAAGTTCTACACACACACACACACACACACACACACACACACACACACACACACACACACACACACACACACACACACACACACACACACACACACACACACACACACACACACACACACACACACACACACACACACACACACATATGAATATCTAGACAAAACATGATCAAATCACAAAATGTACTTTTTACTGAGACAGTGGAGCATGGATTCCCAAAATGTGGCCCCTATTTTATTTTTTATTTTTTTACCTTTATTTAACTAGTCAGTTAAAAGAACAAATTCTTATTTTCAATGACTGCCCCTGAACTGCCTGTTCAGGGGCAGAACGACAGATTTGGGAAAATTGACCGATGCTTTAAGATAATTAAGAGAACAGTTCAGTTTAAGATGAGAATTTTGGCAAACTAAAAGACAGCCCTGAGTATTTTAATTGTCTTCTCTTTACAGCAGGAGCCATTTGATTTCCAAACTATGTTTTTCCGCGATTGTATTTTGAACTATTACGATATGCCTGGCTGGAAGTCTCTACTTTTCACTGACAGTCAACAGTCACAACTTAATAATTATCTATTTGGTATTTTGCCCTTCAGGCTGCCCAAATTTCAAAACAATTCCCAGCTTATATTTTTTTAAGAAGCTAATGATCCACATCTCCTACACATAGAGTTGATCAGGCTGTTGATTGTGGCCTGTGGAATGTTGTCCCACTCCTCTTCAACGGCTGTGGGAAGTTGCTGGATATTGGCAGGAACTGGAACACTCTGTCGTACACGTCGATCCAGAGCATCCCAAACATGCTCAATGGGTGACATGTCTGGTGAGTATGTAGGCCAGGGAAGAACTGGGACATTTTCAGCTTCCAGGAATTGTCTACAGATCCTTGCGACATGGGGTTGTGCATTATCATGCTGAAACATGAGGTGATGGCGGTGGATGAATGGCACGATAATGGGCCTCAGGATCTTGTCATGGTATCTCTGTGTATTCAAATTTCCATCGATAAAATGCAATTGTATTTGTTGTCTGTAGCTTAGGCCTGCCCATACCATAACCCCACCACCACCATTGGGCACTCTGTTCACAACATTGACATCGGCAAATCGCTCGCCCACACGACACTGTCTGCCATCTGCCTGGTACAGTTAAAACCGTGATTCATCTGTAAAGAGCACATCTCCAGCGTGCCAGTGGCCATCGAAGGTGAGCATTTCCCCACTGAAGTCGGTTACGACGCCGAACTACAGTCGGGTCGAGACCCTGGTGAGGATGACGAGCACACAGATGAGCTTCCCTGAGACGATTTCTGCTTGTGCAGAAATTCTACGGTTGTGCTAAACCCACGATTTTTAATAACTTAAAGTCTAAAAAACTTAGTAAAGTCTTAAAACTTAGTCCACTTAATCCACTGTTTGTAATAGATTGTAGTTTTGGGAACAGAAAACTGTATTGAGATCAAAATGTTTAATTGATGAGAACATTTGCAGTGTCAGCCAAAATGCATCTCAGTTCCATCTTCTCCCACTGTCGGCCACTGGGCTTCCTCTCACCACCATATTTGGTAGTGAGTGGAAACGCCAACCGGATGTCTCACATTTATACATCCAGTGACATATCTGCCCCATTGTTCTATCTTTGTTCTTACTGGACAGCCCCGGATCTGTCGCTGGGTCTCCTGCATCCTTGTGGCTTTCTCGGAGTTCCTCTTCAGCTGAGAAAAAGAGAAAGAGACATAGACAAAGAGACAGAAAAAAAGAGAGACAGACAGAGACAGAGAGAGAGAAGTAAATAATATAATTCAGACTGAAGGGTTTGGTCAGGAGTGGTGTGTCTGTGTCAGTGGTTCCTCCTATACATGGTTGTGTTATACCTTTCGTGCTGCTGCAGCATTCTGTGGCACGTTATCTAATTCTTAGCCATTTTTTCTGTTACTATCCTTGTAAATAGGAATTTGTTCTTTACTGATTCCATATATGTGATTTCATAGTTGCGATGTCTTCACTAAAATCCTGGAATGAGTAGGTGTGTCCAAACATTTGACTGGTACGGAAAATGATGGTCGTCAGAGCTTTATGTATCGGCCTCACGGCCTTAGTCAGAGCTTTAGGTATCGGCCTCATGGCCTTAGTCAGAGCTTTAGGTATCGGCCTCATGGCCTTAGTCAGAGCTTTACATATCGGCCTCATGGCCTTAGTCAGAGCTTTACATATCGACCTCATGGCCTTAGTCAGAGCTTTACATATCGGCCTCATGGCCTTAGTCAGAGCTTTAGGTATCGGCCTCATGGCCTTAGTCAGAGCTTTACATATCGGCCTCATGGCCTTAGTCAGAGCTTTACATATCGGCCTCATGGCCTTAGTCAGAGCTTTACATATCGGCCTCATGGCCTTAGTCAGAGCTTTAGGTATCGGCCTCATGGCCTTAGTCAGAGCTTTAGGTATCGGCCTCATGGCCTTAGTCAGAGCTTTAGGTATCGGCCTCATGGCCTTAGTCAGAGCTTTAGGTATCGGCCTCATGGCCTTAGTCAGAGCTTTACATATCGGCCTCATGGCTTTTAGTACCCTTATGTAGACCTAGCCCCACCCAGGGGTTGGAGTCGAGGGAGAACAAATAGGTTCTACTAAATATAACAATATACATTTCATAAATATTAGAATAAAAAGTTTACATAAAACGTATTAAACACGTCTGTAAAACCACAACGAGGACATCAAACCTGTAGATGCTTATGTTTGTGTTCTACCTTGCGTATGAAGTCCCTGTAGTGGGTGAGTTTGTCCAATACGCCAGACAGCTGTGTGTGATCCGAGTGTTGAGAGACTGTGTGTAGAGACAGCGCCTGCAGCAGAGTTACATACTCCTCCAAACGCCACACTGGACACAGCAACAGCTCCTGCAGACTACACCAACACACACACACAACCCAGAGCTCTAGAGTCCCCCACTAACAACCCAGAGCTCTAGTCCCCCATTAACAACCCAGAGCTCTAGTCCCCCACTAACAACCCAGAGCTCTAGAGTCCCCCACTAACAACCCAGAGCTCTAGAGTCCCCCACTAACAACCCAGAGCTCTAGTCCCCCATTAACAACCCAGAGCTCTAGAGTCCCCCACTAACAACCCAGTGCTCTAGAGTCCCCCACTAACAACCCAGAGCTCTAGAGTCCCAGAATAACAACCCAGAGCTTTAGAGTCCCACACTAACAACCCAGAGCTTTAGAGTCCCCCACTAACAACCCAGAGCTTTAGAGTCCCACACTAACAACCCAGAGCTCTAGAGTCCCAGACTAACAACCCAGAGCTTTAGAGTCCCACACTAACAACCCAGAGCTGTAGAGTCCCCCACTAACAACCCAGAGCTGTAGAGTCCCAGACTAACAACCCAGAGCTTTAGAGTCCCACACTAACAACCCAGAGCTGTAGAGTCCCAGACTAACAACCCAGAGCTTTAGAGTCCCACACTAACAACCCAGAGCTGTAGAGTCCCCCATTAACAACCCAGAGCTTTAGAGTCCCCCACTAACAACCCAGAGCTGTAGAGTCCCAGACTAACAACCCAGAGCTCTAGAGTCCCCCACTAACAACCCAGAGCTTTAGAGTCCCACACTAACAACCCAGAGCTGTAGAGTCCCCCACTAACAACCCAGAGCTTTAGAGTCCCCCACTAACAACCCAGAGCTTTAGAGTCCCACACTAACAACCCAGAGCTGTAGAGTCCCAGACTAACAACCCAGAGCTCTAGAGTCCCCCACTAACAACCCAGAGCTGTAGAGTCCCAGACTAACAACCCAGAGCTTTAGAGTCCCACACCAACAACCCAGAGCTCTAGAGTCCCCCACTAACAACCCAGAGCTTTAGAGTCCCCCACTAACAACCCAGAGCTCTAGAGTCCCACACCAACAACCCAGAGCTCTAGAGTCCCAGACTAACAACCCAGAGCTTTAGAGTCCCACACTAACAACCCAGAGATCTAGAGTCCCCCACTAACAACCCAGAGCTGTAGAGTCCCAGACTAAAAACCCAGAGCTTTAGAGTCCCCCACTAAATACACAGAGCTTTAGAGTCCCACATTAACAACCCAGAGCTTTAGAGTCCCAGACTAACAACCCAGAGCTTTAGTCCCCCATTAACAACCCAGAGCTTTAGAGTCCCAGACTAACAACCCAGAGCTCTAGAGTCCCCCACTAACAACCCAGAGCTTTAGAGTCCCAGACTAACAACCCAGAGTCCCACACTAACATACCTCAGCATGTGTGTCTCCAGGGTTCTGTCTTGTCTCTTTAGGAAAGCTCGGAAAGCAGGGTTCATCTCTCTGCACTGCAACACAAAACAGACACATACAATACACAAATACCTGTGTGTGAAGGGGAGTGAGAATGAGACAGAGAGAGAGATTGAGACAGAGAGAGAGGGATAGAGACAGAGATAGTTAGAGGAGACAGAGAGACACAGAGTCACAGTGTCACAGAGAGAGAGAGAGAGAGAGAGAGAGAGAGAGAGAGAGAGAGAGAGAGAGCGAGAGAGAGAGAGAGAGAGAGAGAGAGACACAGAGAGAGAGAGAGAGAGAGCGAGAGAGAGAGAGAGAGAGACACAGAGCGAGAGAGACAGAGAGAGAGAGAGAGAGAGAGACAGAGAGAGAGAGAGACAGAGAGAGAGAGAGAGAGAGAGAGAGAGAGAGAGAGAGAGAGAGAGAGAGAGAGAGAGAGAGAGAGAGAGAGAGAGAGAGAGAGAGAGAGAGAGAGAGAGAGAGAGAGAGAGAGATTAGCGACAGAGAGAGACAGAGAGAGATTAGAGACAGAGAGAGATTAGAGACAGAGAGAGACAGAGAGAGAGACAGAGAGAGAGAGACAGAGAGAGAGAGAGGGAGAGAGAGAGAGAGAGAGAGAGAGAGAGAGAGAGAGAGACAGAGAGAGAGAGAGAGAGAGAGAGAGATTAGCGACAGAGAGAGACAGAGAGAGATTAGAGACAGAGAGAGACAGAGAGAGATTAGAGACAGAGAGAGACAGAGAGAGAGACAGAGAGAGAGAGACAGAGAGAGAGAGAGGGAGAGAGAGTCAAATGTCTGCTGTCTGCTATTTGCTGATGATCTGGTGCTTCTGTCACCAACCAAGGAGGGCCTACAGCAGCACCTAGATCTTATGCACAGATGCTGTCAGACCTGGGCCCTGACAGTAAATCTCAGTAAGACCAAAATAATGGTGTTCCAAAATAGGTCCAGTCACCAGGACCACAAATACAAATTCCATCTAGACACTGTTGCCCTAGAGCACACAAAAAATGCGCCACAGGTAACTTCCACAAAGCTGTGAACAATCTGAGAGACAAGGCAAGAAGGGCATTTTATGCCATCAAAAGGAACA
>NC_048589.1:40930638-40963138 GCF_013265735.2 Oncorhynchus mykiss
ACACATAGAAACTGACCTAGGAACAGATCACACATAGAAACTGACCTAGGAACTGATCACACATAGAAATTGACCTAGGATCAGATCACACATAGAAACTGACCTAGGAACAGATCACACATAGAAACTGACCTAGGAACTGATCACACATAGAAACTGACATAGGAACAGATCACACATAGAAACTGACCTAGGAAAAGATCACACAGAGAAACTGACCTAGGAACTGATCACACATAGAAACTGACCTAGGAACAGATCACACATAGAAACTGACCTAGGAACAGATCACACATAGAAACTGACCTAGGAACAGATCACACATAGAAACTGACCTAGGAACAGATCACACAGAGAAACTGACCTAGGAACAGATCACACATAGAAACTGACCTAGGAACAGATCACACATAGAAACTGACCTAGAAACTGATCACACATAGAAACTGACATAGGAACAGATCACACAGAGAAACTGACCTAGGAAAAGATCACACAGAGAAACTGACCTAGGAACAGATCACACAGAGAAACTGACCTAGGAACAGATCACACAGAGAAACTGACCTAGGAACAGATCACACATAGAAACTGACCTAGGAACAGATCACACATAGAAACTGACCTAGGAACAGATCACACATAGAAACTGACCTAGGAACAGATCACACATAGAAACTGACCTAGGAACAGATCACACATAGAAACTGACCTAGGAACAGATCACACATAGAAACTGACCTAGGAACAGATCACACAGAGAAACTGACCTAAGAACAGATCACACAGAGAAACTGACCTAGGAACAGATCACACATAGAAACTGACCTAGGAACAGATCACACACGCACACAGAGTTGACAGAACATTATGAACACCTGCTCTTTTCCATGACACACTCATCAGGTGAATCCAGGTGAAAGATATGATCCCTTATTGATGTCACCTGTTAAATCCACTTCAATCAGTGTAGATGAAGGGGAGGAGACAGGTGGTTAAATAAGGAGTTTTAAGCCTTGAGACAATTGGGACATGGATTGTGTGTGTGCCATTCAGAGGGTGAATGGGGAAGACAAAAGATTTAAGTGATTTGAACGGGGTACCTCATTAACTCAGGAAGGTGTTCCTAATGTTTTGTGCAGTCAGTGTATTCAGTCAATACACACTCATCTGCTCTAGGACCAGAGTCCCACAGAAACTGACCTTGGGTGGGTGTGTGTGTGTGGGGGTGTTTTTCGTACCCAGTACTCGCCCCCTGGTGTCCAGACTCAGTCGTGGTAGTTGTGGCCCCAGATGGTCCCTCAGGGCTCCTAGAGCCTCCTCCAGCCACTGGGTCTGCCAGCTCCATCCCTGTAACACACCCTCACACACGTAGCGCTGGGCGGGGGGGGACGCACACACACCGCTAACCCCGGTCCCATCACCACTGCTACATGACCACTCACTCAGGACTGGAGGGAGGAGGAGAGAGAAAGAGAGAAGAGGGGTGACAGCCTTCATTCGAATTGGCCTCTATTAAACATGGTCAATAGATGTTCAAACTTGATATACAATAACTTGCTAGGTTAGGGTCAGGGCTTCCTTATCCACTCACGGTTCTAGAAGCATCCCTTCCTCCCTGACTCACTGTTCTAGAAGCATCCCTTCCTCCCTCACTCACTGTTCTGGAAGCATCCCTTCCTCCCTGACTCACTGTTCTGGAAGCATCCCTTCCTCCCTGACTCACTGTTCTGGAAGCATCCCTTCCTCCCTGACTCACTGTTCTGGAAGCATCCCTTCCTCCCTGACTCACTGTTCTGGAAGCATCTCTTCCTCCCTGACTCACTGTTCTGGAAGCATCCCTTCCTCCCTGACTCACTGTTCTAGAAGCATCCCTTCCTCCCTGACTCACTGTTCTAGAAGCATCCCTTCCTCCCTGACTCACTGTTCTGGAAGCATCCCTTCCTCCCTGACTCACGGTTCTAGAAGCATCCCTTCCTCCCTGACTCACTGTTCTAGAAGCATCCATTCCTCCCTGACTCACTGTTCTAGAAGCATCCCTTCCTCCCTCACTCACTGTTCTAGAAGCATCCCTTCCTCCCTGACTCACTGTTCTAGAAGCATCCCTTCCTCCCTGACTCACTGTTCTAGAAGCATCCCTTCCTCCCTGACTCACTGTTCTAGAAGCATCCCTTCCTCCCTGACTCACTGTTCTAGAAGCATCCCTTCCTCCCTGACTCACTGTTCTAGAAGCATCCCTTCCTCCCTGACTCACTGTTCTAGAAGCATCCCTTCCTCCCTGACTCACTGTTCTAGAAGCATCCCTTCCTCCCTGACTCACTGTTCTGGAAGCATCCCTTCCTCCCTGACTCACTGTTCTAGAAGCATCCCTTCCTCCCTGACTCACTGTTCTAGAAGCATCCCTTCCTCCCTGACTCACTGTTCTAGAAGCATCCCTTCCTCCCTGACTCACTGTTCTAGAAGCATCCCTTCCTCCCTGAATCACTGTTCTGGAAGCATCTCTTCCTCCCTGACTCACAGTTTTGGAAGCATCCCTTCCTCCCTGACTCACGGTTCTGGAAGCATCCGGTGGCCATCCCAGTAGGAGCTGAGACCTCTAGCCCTGTCAGAGTAGACAGAGACTGGACCAGCAGCACTCCTCTGGCTGAGAGAGAAAGAGAGAGAAGGGGGAGGGAGAGGTGAAGAGAGAGAGAGAGACACAGAGAGACACAAAGAGAAGAATGTGAGTGTTAGTGCAGTCGGTTTGTAGTTTTTCCTCTGTGCTTGAGTGACTGAGTGACTGAGTGACTGAGTGACTGATTGACTGAGTGACTGATTGACTGAGTGACTGAGTGACTGAGTGACTGAGTGACTGATTGACTGAGTGACTGATTGACTGATTGACTGATTGACTGAGTGACTGATTGACTGATTGACTGAGTGACTGAGTGACTGAGTGACTGATTGACTGAGTGACTGAGTGACTGAGTGACTGAGTGACTGATTGACTGAGTGACTGAGTGACTGAGTGACTGAGTGACTGATTGACTGAGTGACTGATTGACTGAGTGACTGAGTGACTGAGTGACTGATTGACTGAGTGACTGAGTGACTGAGTGACTGAGTGACTGAGTGACTGAGTGACTGATTGCCTGAGTGACTGAGTGACTGAGTGACTGATTGCCTGAGTGACTGAGTGACTGAGTGACTGATTGCCTGAGTGACTGAGTGACTGAGTGACTGAGTGACTGATTGCCTGAGTGACTGAGTGACTGAGTGACTGATTGCCTGAGTGACTGAGTGACTGAGTGACTGATTGCCTGAGTGACTGAGTGACTGAGTGACTGAGTGACTGATTGCCTGAGTGACTGAGTGACTGAGTGACTGAGTGGCTGAGTGACTGATTGACTGAGTGACTGAGTGACTGATTGCCTGAGTGACTGATTTGTAGATGTTATTGTCTGGATGTATGTATTTTGTATTGTGTTAGCTGCTATTGATACCATGTAATGTCGCCATTTCTGAATTTGAAAATAAACCATTCTCTCTATCTACACACCAGACGCTGCGAGGGGACAGAAGATGTCCACCCCTCCTCCCTCCTCAGGTAGAACGACCCAGCCACACAGCTTCTCCCAGAATTCCCTGTAGTCCGGGGTCAGCACACTCTTCTCTGTCACCTTGTAGCCTGGGGTCAAAGAGAGGTCAAAGGTCAAGCAGTGACTATGCCCTTCAGTGAACTATGATTCCTGACCCAGTGTTCCATCCTCACCTTGCAGCAGAGTGATCTCCTCCGTACCTCCAGGAGCCAGCACCCCAAGTCTCTGAGCTCGCTGCCCACCCAGAGCCCTCTCTGCCTGGGATAACAGAGCCTGGAGGGTCCCTCTGTGGTCGTATAGAACCACCACCACTCCTACTCTCACACCACACAGAACCAACTAGGAGAGGAGAGAAGAGAAATCATTTCAATTCTTGTCAATGCTTTTTAATTAGGAAAATTTGGAATTTGGTTTACTTTCTGAATTGACTGGAATTAAAATGTAATTGACCTGAACCCTGTAAGTAATTGACTCTCCCTGCTCTAAATGTCTCACCTCGTAGGCAGGTATCCTGTTGGACAGCAGCAGCAGAAGAGGTGGTGATGGAGAGAGAGAGGAAGAGGCTCTGGGTCTGCTACTGGTGGAAGTGGGCCAACCTCCTCTGTTCACACTGTCCCTGAAACCGTACAGTACCAAACACACACCTTATATATACTGGTCATGAACCAAACACACACCCACCCACCCACACATTATATGCGCGCGCACACACGCACACACACACACACACACACACACACACACACACACACACACACACACACACACACACACACACACACACACACACACACACGTTACATAGCAGGTATATTTCCAGCAGGTATATTTCACTGGTCACCCCCAAAGCCAATTCCTCCTTTGGCCGCCTTTCCTTCCAGTTCTCTGCTGCCAATGACTGGAACGAACTGCAAAAATCACTGAAGCTGGAGACTCTTACCTCCCTCACTAGCTTTAAGCACCAGCTGTCAGAGCAGCTTACATATCACTGCACCTGTACATAGCCCATCTGTAAATAGCCCATCCAACTACCTCATCCCCATACTGTATTTATTATTCTTGCTCCTTTGCACCCCAGTATCTCTACTAGCACATTCATCCCCTGTACATCTATCACGCCAGTGTTAAATTGCTATATTGTATTTACTTCGCCAACATGGCCTAGTTTCTGCCTTTACCTCCCTTATCTCACCTCATTTGCACACATTGAATATACACTTTTGTTCTACTGTATTATTGATTAAATGTTTGTTTATTCCGTGTGTAACTCTGTTGTTGTTGTTTGTGTCAAACTGCTTTGCTTTATCTTGGCCAGGTCGCAGTGGTAAATGATAACTTTTTCTCAACCAGTCTACCTGGTTAAATCAAGGTGATCTGGTCTACCTGGTTAAATAAAGGTGATCTGGTCTACCTGGTTAAATAAAGGTGACATAAATACCAATAAAAAAAACACACACTGTCCCATGAACCAAACAGGTGAGGTCTATATCTATGGTTGGGCACGGCCTCTCACCCCATGGCCTGGGACCTCAGATGGCTGGAGAGCTGTCTCTTCTCCAGGGTCAGAGTGGGGGTCAAGTTAAGGCTGACGTCAGGGGTTAAACAGACACGTCCCGTCCTGCCTGACAACCAGGAGGGAGAGGGCTGAACGCTCCTCGTTCTCCCAGGCACCAGCCTCTCTCCCTGGGGACGGCTGACCACTATTCCCCCTGGTCTGTTGCTGTTGCTCCTCCAGGCTGGTCTGGATGTCAGCGAAGCTCCTGGGGAGAACACAGAGAAAGGAAATATCATCCAGCCTGGCTGTCACCTCTGACCCCAACTCTGTATCTAATCCAACACAGTAATAGAGATGCTTCTATCCAAAGCCACTATCCTGGCCTCATGCTCTACCAACTGGGTCATACAGCACCAAATAACTGCTCCTCTCCTCCCCCTTCTGCTCCTCTCCTCTACCCCTCTCCTCCTCTCTCTCCTCTTGTCCTCTCAGCCACTCTTCTGCTCCTCCTCTCCTTCACTCTCCTCAACTCTCTCCTCCACTTTCCTCCACTCTCTCCTCTCCTCCACTCTCTCCTCTCCTCCACTCTCCTCAACTCTCTCCTGTCCTCCCCTCTCCTCCACTCTCTTCTCTTCTCTCCTCTCCTCCACTCTCTTCTCTCCTCCACTCTTCTCCTCTCCTCAACTCTCTCCTCCAACTCTCCTCTCTCCTGTCCTCCACTCTCTTCTCTCCTCAACTCTCTCCTGTCCTCCACTCTCTCCTCCGCTCTTCTCCTCAACTCTCTCCTCTCCTCCACTCTCTTCTCTCCTCCACTCTCCTCCACTCTCTCCTCAACTCTCTCCTGTCCTCCACTCTCTCCTCCACTCTTCTCCTCTCCTGAACTCTCTCCTCCTCTCCTCCACTCTCTCCTCTCCTCCACTCTCCTCAACTCTCTCCTCTCCTCCACTCTCTCCTCCACACTCCTCCACTCTATTCTCTCCTCCACTCTCCTCAACTCTCTCCTCTCCTCCACTCTCATCTCCTCTCCTACTCTCACTCACTCTTCTGCTCCACCACTCTCTCCCGGATGGTTTGTCTGATCCTCCTCTCCCTGCGTCTCTCCTCCTCCTCCTCCCTCTCTCCGGAGCAGGGCATGTTGAGGGTGCCGTACGTTTGTGCTGCCTCTCTGGGTGTCAGCCAGTCCAGAGTGGACACACAGGACACATAGTGGCTCTTCCACCCACCATACTCTCTGTCCCCTGGATTATAAGGCAGGAACCAGCCCCGGCGCACACACCTCACCGACCAAAGACAGTCCTACGGAGAGAGGAGGTGTGTGTGTGTGTGTGTGTGTGGGGGGGGGGGGGGGGGGGGGGGGGGTTGGTTAACCTCACACACAGTACGAAAGGGAGAAAGAGGAATAAAGAGAGAGAGGGAGGGAGTGACGGAGAGAAAACGAGCCCTAACCTCTAACCCCTCACCTGTTCAGCCAGGACCCTCCAATGCCAGCTGACCTGTGCGGCAGAGCAGAGGTCAAGAGGGGTCAGGAATGACATCACATAGAGAGACAGGAACCGTGGCAACACGGAGGTGAAGTCCACGCGCGTCACCGGCACGATCTGCATCAGCCAATCCCTGCAGGACCTAGGGTCACGGAGTCAGAGATTAGAGCCCCTCGTGGAAAAAGTACTACTGAATTACTACACAAGATCTACAGCAAACTAACAAGGTTTTTACTACTGGATTGCTATTGAGAAGGAAACCAGTGGTGTTTTATGTAACGTTAGTCATTAAAGTGGTAATGAGTGATACATTGGGACGTATCACAAATGGTATCACAAAAATGATATATTTCCTATTTCAATCCCTACATCATTCTTCCTTACCGAGCGTTTGGGTGTCAACTACTTAAAACCTACACAGTTCCTACATGTCTACTATTGAATTACTACACAGTACCTACATGTCTACTATTGAATTACTACACAATGCCTACATGCTTACTATTGAATTACTACACAGTACCTACATGTTTACTATTGAATTACTACACAGTACCTACATGTTTACTATTGAATTACTACACAGTACCTACATGTTTACTATTGAATTACTACACAGTACCTACATGTTTACTATTGAATTACTACACAGTACCTACATGTTTACTATTGAATTACTACACAGTACCTACATGTTTACTATTGAATTACTACACAATACCTACATGTCTACTATTGAATTACTACACAGTTCCTACATGTCTACTATTGAATTACTACACAATGCCTACATGTCTACTATTGAATTACTACACAGTTCCTACATGTCTACTATTGAATTACTACACAATGCCTACATGTTTACTATTGAATTACTACACAATACCTACATGTCTACTATTGAATTACTACACAATACCTACGCATTACCACTGTATCACACTCAATTCCTACATGTTCATATCACACAAGAAATGAACTTACACAAACTGAATTGCAATTGTTTTTATTTAATTGATTACATGTAATAAATTCATTCATTTACAAAAATGTTTTAATCCATTTGAGGCCTTGTCTTCATTCAGCTTTGACTTAACTATCTTCAGATCCTCTTCCAACTCGTAACCTTTCAGAAAATAAAGACGAGCACAAGAGACAACCAATTAAAAGCCATTATCAATCGTCTGCTAACAAAGGTCAAAGTGCGTTTGGAAAGTATTCAGAACTCTTGACTTTTGTTACGCTACATCCTTATTCTAAAAATTGTTATGTTTTTAATTCATCAATCTACACACAATACCCCATAATGACATCACAATACCCCATAATGACATGACAATAACCCCATAATGGCATCACAATACCCCATAATGGCATCACAATACCCCATAATGGCATCACAATACCCCATAATGGCATCACAATACCCCATAATGGCATCACAATACCCCATAATGGCATCACAATACCCCATAAAGACAAATCAAAAACAGGTTTTTTTTGCTAAATTATCACATTTACGTAAGTATTCAGACACTTCACTCAGTACTTTGTTGAAGCACCTTTGGCAGTGATCACAGCCAGGAGTCTTCTTGGGTAAGATGCTACAAGCTTGACACACCTGTATTTGAGGAGTTTGTCTCATTCTTCTCTGCCAATCCTCTCACGCTCTGTCAGGTTGGATGGAGTGTCGCTGCACAGCTATTTTCAGGTCTCGGAGCTCTACAGACAATTCCTTCAACCTGATGGATTCTGTTAAAAATGTAACATGTTTCAAGTTAAACTGTAGTTTGTTTTGTATCCTGTTTAGTGAATGATTACTGTGAGTATTAATAGAGTTTAGACCACGAAACTGTGTGTATGCTAATTTAAAAAAGGTTGACCTAATGAGACAAGTGTTTGTCTTTCCAAATCATGTCCAATCAATTTAATTTACCACGGGTGGTTTCCAATCAAGTTGAGTAAACATCTCAAGGATGATCAATGGAAACAGGATGCACCGGAGCTCAATTTCAAGTCTCATAGCAAAAGGTCTGAATACTTATGTAAATAAGGTATTGTATATATATATATATAAATGTGCAAACATTTCTGAAAACCTGTGTTTGCGATTATGGGGTATTGTGATGTCATTATGGGGTATTGTGATGTCATTATGGGGTATTGTGTGTAGATTGATGAGAAAAATAAATAATGTAATTGATTTTAGAATAAGGCCGTAACGTAACAAAATGTGGAAAAAGTCAAGAATAGTCTGAATAATTTCTGAATGCACTGTAAAACAACACAGAAAAACATTTGATAAACAATGTTAATCTTACCAACAATGGACTCCAGTCTTCTTATGTCGGGGGCCTCCTGGGCAACAGGTTAAAAGATGTAAGTAGAATTGGTAAGTATATTAATATGAAAATACTGTACATTTCCATTCAAACACACGCACACTTATTACATGCATGATGAAAACAGAGGCTACACAGGAGGTTGGTGGTCACCACAGGAGGTTGGTGGCCACCACAGGAGGTTGGTGGCAAACTTAATTAAGGAGGACAGGTTTGTGGTAATGGCTGGAGCGGAATAGGTGGAATGGTATCAAATATATCAAACACATGAGTTCCATGAGTTCCATGTGTTCCATGAGTTCCATGTGTTCCATGAGTTACATGTGTTCCATGAGTTCCATGTGTTCCATGAGTTCCATGTGTTCCATGTGTTTGATGCCATTCCATACGCTAATTTCCAGCCATTATTTATGAGCCGTCCTCCACTCAGCAGCCTCCACTGCTACATTGGAACATTTCAATGGGGCTAGCAAACAGCTAGGCTAAACACAATACATCTCTGTGAAAACGGCTAACGGCTAAGACCATTTTGGCTAGCAATCATTTTTGATGTGGTAACAAGTTATATAAAAGGCTAAACAATGACATGACAGAATTCATAAAACATAAAGGAAAGTTAAACATAATAAGGGTTATAAAAGACAGGATGACAAAGGATGGAAAATTATTACATTCGGGATTGTCGAACAGTAGCTAGCTAACAACAACCAACTACTTCCCATTTTGTCTTCTTCTGTGGTAACGAGCACATGAGGTGCAGCCACGAGCTGCCAAACTCTACTGATGACTACTGAAAAACCGGTGGAGTCTGCCTGTAGTGTTTTGACTACTTATTCACAAAACAAACACATTGTAAAAATCTCTACCTGAAAACCACAGGAAGCACTACTATTTTCCTTCTGAAACCTACAAAACTCTACTTGTGTATCTTAAGTACTGCATAAACTACACGTTCACTACAGAACCCCTACACATCTCTAAATAGTCACTACCGCATGAATAGGTTGTGTGCAGTAATTCAGTAGTACTTTTACATGAGGGAGATGAAAACACTAGGGATGTTTCTTAACAGTGTGATATAACTTGAAGTGATTCCCTTGTCCTCTGCATATACAGTGGGGCAAAAAAAGTATTTAGTCAGCCACCAAATGTGCAAGTTCTCCCACTTAAAAAGATGAGAGAGGCCTGTAATTTTCATCATAGGTACACTTCAAATATGACAGACAAAATGAGAAAGAAAAATCCAGAAAATCACATTGTAGGATTTTTTTATGAATTTATTTGCAAATTATGGTGGAAAATAAGCATTTGGTCAATGACAAAGGTTTCTCTCAATACTTTGTTATATACCCTTTGTTGGCAATGACAGAGGTCAAACGTTTTCTGTAAGTCTTCACAAGGTTTTCACACACTGTTGCTGGTATTTTGGCCCATTCCTCCATGCAGATCTCCTCTAGAGCAGTGATGTTTTGGGGCTGTTGCTGGGCAACACGGACTTTCAACTCCATCCAAAGATTTTCTATGGGGTTGAGATCTGGAGACTGGCTAGGCCACTCCAGGACCTTGAAATGCTTCTTACGAAGCCACTCCTTCGTTGCCCGGGCGGTGTGTTTGGGATCATTGTTATGCTGGGAGAAAGAGGAAGAGAGAGAGAGAGGGAGGGAGTGACGGAGAGAAAACAAGCCCTAACCTCTAACCCCTCACCCCTCACCTGTTTAGCCAGGACCCTCCAAGTTCTCCCACTTTTTAAGTGGGAGAACTTGCACAATTGGTGGCTGATTAAATACTTTTTTGCCCCACTGTATATGTATATATATATATATATATATATATATAGAGAGAGAGAGAGAGGGAGAGAGAGAGATATTTATTTAGGTTTTTACCAAGAACCGCACTTGTTCTTTGCTTTACTGATTGAACTCCCATCATGGATGTCATCTATATACTGTGTTTATTCATTTTCCTGTAAAGTACATTGCATTGCATCTGTGTCGGAAATGTGCTGTGTAAATAAAGTTTGATTTGATTCGTAGTGTGATTAATTTTTCACGAGTAAAGTAATTCAACGGTGTTGCTAACATAAACGAACAAGTTTCTAGCGGCGATAAAAAGACTGCAGCACCATGAACAGCAACAGAATAGAACCCCGATATTAGTAGACTTTCAGAAGCACAGGACAATGAACAGCGGCCTTCTCAGATGAAGCTGAAGGTAACAAGTTAAGTAAGTAAGTAAGGTAAGTTGCCAAGGTAACACTACTTAATGGTAAAGAAGAGAAGCCCCTGATATTGACAATAATTTAAATTACTATTTCACTAAAGTGGAATAACTCAGAAGTTAAATGACAACACTGAACAGCGAACGAACAGCGAACAAACCATGTACATACATGTGAACCTATGTACATACATATGCGAATCAGAAGCCATGGATTACAGGCAACATCCGCATCGAGCTGAAGGCTAGAGATGCCACTTTCAAGGAGCGGGAGTCTATTCTGGAAGCTTATAAGAAACCCTGATACGCCCTCAGACGAACCATCAAACAAGCAAAGCATCAATACTGGATTAAGATTGAATCCTACAACACCGGCTCTGAAGCTCGTCGGATGTGGCAGGGCTTGAAAACTATTACGGACTACAAAGGGAAACGCAGCCGCGAGCTTCCCAGTTGTACAAGCCTACCAGACAAGCTAAATGTATTTTATGCTCGCGTCGAGGCAAGGAACACTGAAGCATGCACCAGAGCAACAGCTGTTCTAGATGACTGTGTGATAACGCTCTCGGTAGCCGATGTGAACAAAACCTTTAAACAGGTCACAAAGCCGCAGGTGGGACGCTACCAGAGAGGTTTAAACAACATTTCATAGAACGGAAAGGACTGTGAGGGGAACCACACACACAAACACACACACACACACACACACTGAACTCTAACACAATAAAAAAATAAAAATAATTATTGTTTGTATATCATTGTATTTTAAATTTGTATGACTGTCCTTGTCTATCAGTGTATCAGTGTTTTGTTACTTGTCATGTTTTGTGTTTTTTGTTTGTTGTGGACCCCAGGAAGAGTATCTGCTGCTTCTGCAAAAACTCATGGGGATCCAGATAAACCATAACAATAGGCCTGTCAGAGGCCCCTTTCTGTCAGAAGTGCTTACTTGAGCTGGGACCTGGTGCATTGTGACAGCAGTGGCTGCAGGAAGAGTTTTCTCTGGCGGTCAGTCCAAAGGTCAAACCAGTGAAGCACCAGGGTCGTCCGCTCCTCAAACAACTGACAGGTCATAGAACAAGATGTAGATTAACATTAATTTACATTAATTTACAGAGGAGGAGATGTATCTTAATGCTCACAACCCAAAATCTCAACACACAAACACACAGCCTACCCTGAGACAAGCACCGCCTACCCTGAGACAAACACCGCCTACCCTGAGACAAACACAGCCTACCCTGAGACAAACACAGCCTACCCTGAGAAAAACACAGCCTACCCGGAGACAAACACAGCCTACCCGGAGACAAAACACAGTCTACTCCGAGACACACACACACACACAGCCTACTCCGAGACACACACAGCCTACCCCAAGACACACACACAGTCTACTCCGAGACACACACACAGTCTACTCCGAGACACACACACAGTCTACTCCGAGACACACACACAGTCTACTCCGAGACACACACACACACACACACACACAGCCTACTCCGAGACACACACACAGTCTACCCCGAGACACACACACACAGCCTACTCCAAGACACACACACACACAGCCTACCCGGAGACAAACACAGCCTACCCCGAGACACACACACAGCCTACTCCGAGACACAAACACACACACACACACACACACACACACACACATAGCCTACTCCAAGACACACACACACACAGTCTACCCCGAGACACACACACACAGCCTAATCCAAGACACACACACAGTCTACCCCGAGACACACACACAGCCTACCCTGAACCAGACAATGGGTCAGCTGGCCCCAGAGTAATTGTGCTCAAGGGAGATTTGTCCCTTGTGGATCAGTTGGTATGGTGCTACCAACGCTGGGTTATGGGTTCGATTCCCACAAGGCACCAGTACAAAAATAACATGCACTCATTATTGTAAGTCACCTCTCCTAAATGACTCAAATGTAAATATGTTTTAGTAGGGAAGACCAAGGTGGTGGAAAAACCATAACAAAAATAAAAAAGAGAAAGGAAAATGATTGCTTGTCTTATCTCACTTGGCTGACCTGGTGGTTGGAGGTCTTGTTTGTGATGGGGGTCCAGGCACTGAAGCAGGTGTCGGCTGTCCCTGTGAACGAGCTGCGATGCATCAGGGCCGACTGGGGTTGGTAGTCTGTCCCGCTCAGTTGCCACTGTGTCACGCTGTGAGGACCTGGGTTAGGACCAGGACTGGACCTAACGGTCAGATCCACGGATGTCATTTTATGGGTGGTTTGGGCCAGTTGAGGATACTACCCGATTACGCTCTGTTTAATTTAAATCGATAGCCTTCTTTTGGGTAGCCTTTTATAAGCGATTGTTTGTGTGGTTCAAATTCAGTATTTTAAACAAAGTGCGGGTAAAATCTTCTTCAGTCAACAGTCCAGTTAAACATCTGATAATACAATGATACAGCGGTGATACATGTACCTGCGTTTCAAAAACTGGCCGGTAAAGGAGGTCCTATGCAATGTAATTTCACAAATTATTCCATAGACCTGCACAAGTGTGACTATAAAGTGCAATTTATTTAAAAAACAACTACTCTCCTTCCCCACAATTCCTCCCTCTCCTTGCCCGGTCTCCTTAGAGACAGAATAACAGAAACTAGAGCATAAGGCGCATGCAACATTCCCACGCACACCCCCGGTAGCGGTCCCTGTTCACCGACCTTCTCATCCAATGGGTTCTGGAGACGTGACAAGAGTGGACACGAGGAATACAAATCAGATTCGGAGTGTCAGGTTCCTACAGTGCGCGCGCACTGGGAAGCTTTGGTTACCGAGTAGTCTAGGCTGCTTGGTCAACAGGATCGGCCTGTGCACCGCACATGATCTGTCACTGATAGAGTTACTACACAAACAATCATTTGCTGAAATGCATCACTTGTGGGGAGCGACAAAAGTAAGAGGACATTATTTCCCCTGAAGGGAAATTCAAGTATTGGACATTATTAAGATGTGCACAAAGATCACCAGGTGAAAACATACTTTAATTTAAAAAATGTTTTACCTTTAACTAGGTTAAGAACAAATTCGTATTCACAATGAAGGCTTACTAAAAGGCTTCCTGCTGGGATGGGTGCAGGGATTAAAATCTTTAATTTATAGGACAAAACGTCACAACAAGAGAGATAACACTACATAAAGAGATCTAAGACAACAACATAGCATGGTAGCAACACAACATGACAACATAGCATGGTAGCAACACAACATGACAACAACATGGTAGTGGCACAAAACATGGTATTGCATTAATTTCACCTTTATTTAACCAGGTAGGCCATTGGAGAACAAGCGACCTGGTCAAGATAAAGCAAAGCAGTTCGACAGATACAACGACACAGAGTTACACATGGAGTAAACAAACATAAGTCAATAACACAATGTAAATATATATATATATGCAGTGTGTGCAAATGAGGTAAGATTAGGGAGGTAAGGTAATAAATAGGTCGTAGTGACGAAGTAATTACAATTTAGCAGTTAAACACTGGAATGATAGATGTGCAGAATAGTTATTTTATTTAACCAGGTAGGCCAGTTGAGAACAAGTTCTCGTTTACAACTGCGACCTGGTCAAGATGGATGTGCAAGTAAAGATACTGGGGTGCAAAGGAGCAAAATAAATAACAATATGGGGATGAGGTAGTTGGATGGGCTATTTACAGATGGGCTATGTACAGGTGCAGTGATCTGTGAGCTGCTCTGACAGCTGGTGCTTAAAGTTAGTGAGGGAGATATGAGTCTCCAGCTTCAGTGATTTTTGCAGTTCGTTCCAGTCATTTGCATCAGAGAATTGGAAGGAAAGGCGGCCAAAGGAGGAATTGGCTTTGGGGATGACCAGTGAAATATACCTGCTGGAGCGCGTGCTACAGGTGGGTAACCTCGTCTGGAGGTTAGTTAACAGTGTCCAACGAAGGGTCAGAAGTATACCGAATGGTGTCGTCTGCGTAGAGGTGGATCAGAGACTCACCAGCAGCAGGACCGACATCATTGATGTATACAGAGAAAAGATTCAGCCCGAGAATTGAACCCTGTGGTACACCCCCATAGAGACTGCCAGAGAGGTCCAGACAACAGGCCCTCTGATTTGACACACTGAACTCTGTCTGAGAAGTAGTTGGTGAACCAGGCGAGGCAGTCATTTGAGAAACCAAGGCTGTTGAGTCTGCCGATAAGAATGTGGTGATTGACAGAGTCGAAAGCCTTGGCCAGGTCAATGAATACAGCTGCACAGTAATGTCTCTTATTGATGGTGGTTATGATATGGTACAAACATTATTGGGTACAGACAACAGCACAAAGGGCAATAAGGTAGAGACAACACATCACGCAAAGCAGCCACAACTGTCAGTAAGAGTGTCCATGATTGAGTCTTTGAATGAAGAGATTGAGAGAAAACTGTCCAGTTTGAGTGTTTGTTGCAGCTCGTTCCAGTCGCTAGCTGCACCGAAACTGAAAAGAGGAGCGACCCAGGGATGCGTGTGCTTTGGGGACCTTTAACAGAATGTAACTGGCAGAACAGGTGTTGTATGTGGAGGACGAGGGGCTGCAGTAGATATCTCATATAGTGGGGAATGAGGCCTCGCCACCACCATCCATCATATGAGTAAAGCACAGAAACATGATTCAAGTCATTAGAATTCTCTTTATTGACTTTGTCCTAAAACTGAGGAAAATAAATCAGAACAATCCACCCCAACCACATGAATTAACAATAAAACGGTAATGTACAGGATTACTCTAAATAAAAAGGTTGACAATCAACCAGTTTCAAATATGATTATTGCATTCCAACTGCATATAAGACAAATATGTGTAGGAGAAGGTCAAATATATATATATAAATAAATATATATATCTCAATGTAACACTGGTTCAAACCAAGGCAACAATAAAAAGGCAACAACATTTGTCCAGACACTCATGTGGATATGTGCAGGGAGTTTCCCCACTTTAAACAACGTCGCAAATATGTGCAACTGTGTTTGCAGTGTGTTCGACAGATAAGTGGAGGATGGTGATTAGGCCCAATCCCATAAACCCCTAGCCCCAAGGAGAGGAGAGGGAAGAGAAGAGAGGGGGGGGGGGGGGGGGGGGGGGGACGGGGGGTAGAGGAGAAGAGGGGACGGGAGAGGGGAGGGTAGAGGAGAAGAGGGGAGGGTAGAGGAGAAGAGGGGAGGGTGGAGGAGAAGAGGGGACGGGAGAGGGGAGAGTGGAGGAGAGGAGAAGAGGGGAGGGTATGTTAGAGGAGTAGAGGGGAGGGTAGAGGAGAAGAGGGGACGGGAGAGGGGAGAGTGGAGGAGAGGAGAAGAGGGGATGTTAGAGGAGAAGAGGGGGGGACGGTAGAGGAGAAGAGGGGACGGGAGAGGGGAGAGTGGAGGAGAGGAGAAGAGGGGACGGGAGAGGGGAGAGTGGAGGAGAGGAGAAGAGGGGAGGGGATGTTAGAGGAGAAGAGAAGAGGCATATAAGGAAATGAATTTAGGGGATAAGGAAATCAAATAAGGAGAGGAGGTTAGGAGACAAGGAGATGAGACTTGACTGCAGACCGACTTAAATGCTGGCTGTCCTGGGTATCTCCTGGCTGTCTGCCAGATTCAGCTTCTGACTTGTGGAGAGGAGATTGGAGTCAAGGAGAACAGCTGAAACACACACCTCACTCACTCTGCTCTGAGCCCCCCCTCCCACACCTCACTCACTCTGCTCTGAGCCCCCCCTCCCACACCTCACTCACTCTGCTCTGAGCCCCCCCTCCCACACCTCACTCACTCTGCGCTGAGCCCCCCCTCCCACACCTCACTCACTCTGCTCTGAGCCCCCCCTCCCACACCTCACTCACTCTGCTCTGAGCCCCCCCTCCCACACCTCACTAACTCTGCTTTTAGCCCCCCCCTCCCACACACCCCTCACTCACTCGCTCTGTGCACACAGTACACAAGTCGGCACACACACACACCCACCAACCATGTCCACACAAGTCTTTCTAAAAGGATACATTGATGAACTCAGTTCCTCTAGCTGTAGAGAGGGACAGAGATGTTTCATTACATTCAGCTAACATTGAGCCACGATACATACACAGAGCATGAGGTGTGTGTGTATGTGGCTTTGTTCTCACATGAGAAGGCTTAGATCTGGAGATTAGGCCTAACTTTGGCCTTGTGAAAACGGAGAAATCCCTGTTTGACACGCTGAGGGAGGCCCTGTGTGTTGGGATCTTAGGGCCTAGACGGCTACCAAGTACTTTCACAGTGTTAACAGAATTTCAAGATCCAACAAACACTTTAAAAAAAGGTAGACTCTGCGATATGACCCAGATGCAGAAAGTAGTAAACAACCAAGTGGGTCAAATTCCACAACAACTAAGAGCGTTGAAGCGCGAGGCTCAACTTCTCCTCTGTTTTGGTGTCCTGGTTACCACGCGGTGAACAGAGCGAAGCCAACCACGAGATACAGTGTGCGACTCACTGAAGTCTCATCTCCGTCATATCAATATCTTGCAGTGCTGCTCGTGGCAACGTAATTTAGCCGATTCTACTTTTACGGTGGTCTAAGCCCCTGCAGCGTGGGTTAGAATCCACATCTACCCCTGCAGCGTGGGTTAGAATCCACATCTACCCCTGCAGCGTGGGCTAGAATCCACATCTACCCCTGCAGCGTGGGCCAGAATCCACATCGACCCCTGCAGCGTGGGTCAGAATCCACATCGACCCCTGCAGCGTGGGCCAGAATCCACATCTACCCCTGCAGCGTGGGCTAGAATCCACATCTACCCCTGCAGCGTGGGCCAGAATCCACATCTACCCCTGCAGCATGGGTCAGAATCCACATCTACCCCTGCAGCGTGGGTTAGAATCCACATCTACCCCTGCAGCGTGGGCCAGAATCCACATCGACCCCTGCAGCGTGGGCTAGAATCCACATCTACCCCTGCAGCGTGGGCTAGAATCCACATCTACCCCTGCAGCGTGGGCTAGAATCCACATCTACCCCTGCAGCGTGGGCTAGAAACCACATCTACCCCTGCAGCGTGGGTTAGAATCCACATCGACCCCTGCAGCGTGGGCCAGAATCCACATCGACCCCTGCAGCGTGGGCCAGAATCCACATCGACCCCTGCAGCGTGGGCCAGAATCCACATCGACCCCTGCAGCGTGGGCCAGAATCCACATCGACCCCTGCAGCGTGGGCCAGAATCCACATCTACCCCTGCAGCGTGGGCCAGAATCCACATCTACCCCTGCAGCGTGGGCCAGAATCCACATCTACCCCTGCAGCGTGGGTCAGAATCCACATCGACCCCTGCAGCGTGGGCCAGAATCCACATCTACCCCTGCAGCGTGGGCCAGAATCCACATCTACCCCTGCAGCGTGGGCCAGAATCCACATCTACCCCTGAAGCGTGGGTCAGAATCCACATCTACCCCTGCAGCGTGGGCCAGAATCCACATCTACCCCTGCAGCGTGGGCCAGAATCCACATCGACCCCTGCAGCGTGGGCCAGAATCCACATCTACCCCTGCAGCGTGGGCCAGAATCCACATCTACCCCTGCAGCGTGGGCCAGAATCCACATCTACCCCTGCAGCGTGGGCCAGAATCCACATCTACCCCTGCAGCGTGGGCCAGAATCCACATCTACCCCTGCAGCGTGGGCCAGAATCCACATCTACCCCTGAAGCGTGGGCCAGAATCCACATCTACCCCTGCAGCGTGGGCCAGAATCCACATCTACCCCTGCAGCGTGGGCCAGAATCCACATCTACCCCTGCAGCGTGGGTCAGAATCCACATCTACCCCTGCAGCATGGGTCAGAATCCACATCTACCCCTGCAGCGTGGGTCAGAATCCACATCTACCACTGCAGCGTGGGCCAGAATCCACATCTACCCCTGAAGCGTGGGCTAGAATCCACATCTACCCCTGCAGCGTGGGCTAGAATCCACATCTACCCCTGCAGCGTGGGCTAGAATCCACATCTACCCCTGCAGCGTGGGTCAGAATCCACATCTACCCCTGCAGCATGGGTCAGAATCCACATCTACCCCTGCAGCATGGGTCAGAATCCACATCTACCCCTGCAGCGTGGGCTAGAATCCACATCTACCCCTGCAGCGTGGGCCAGAATCCACATCTACCACTGCAACGTGGGTCAGAATCCACATCTACCCCTGCAGCGTGGGCCAGAATCCACATCTACCCCTGCAGCGTGGGCCAGAATCCACATCTACCCCTGCAGCGTGGGTCAGAATCCACATCTACCCCTGCAGCGTGGGTCAGAATCCACATCTACCCCTGCAGCGTGGGTCAGAATCCACATCTACCCCTGCAGCGTGGGTCAGAATCCACATCTACCCCTGCAGCGTGGGCCAGAATCCACATCTACCCCTGCAGCGTGGGCCAGAATCCATCCCACTGCTATTTCAGCACTCTCCTCTTTCTTTCCTATCCAATAAACAAAATATATGTGGTCTCTTGCAAAAGTATTCAGACCCCTAGGATTTCTTCACATTTAATTGTGTTACAAAGTGGGATTAAAATGGATTTAATAGTTGTTTTTTTTGTGTCAACAATCTATACAAAACACTAAACATAAAAATCAATAAAAATGTTTTTAAAAGGTTTGCAAAGGTATTCAGCTCCTTGAGTCAATTGCACGTTAGAATCACCTTTAGCATCAATTACAGCTGGGAGTTTTTTTTGCGGGTCAATTATATAAGAGGGTAAATTATATAAGAGCGTTGCCCACCTGGATTTTACAATATTTGGACAATATTCTTCTAAAAAAATTCTTCAAGCTCTGTCAAGATGTTGGGGATCATGGCTAGATGGCTGTTTTCAAGTCTTGACAGACTTTCAAGCTGATTTAAGTCCAAACTGTAACGTGGCCACTCAGGAACATTCACTCTCTTCTCTCAATGCAATGCTCTCTCTCTATGGGCTATCTGGCTGGCTAGCTAGTTAGCAAACAAACATTGCTACACACAATAATATCAAAGCCAATATCAGCATGTAAAGTAGCTAGTTAGCTGTAAAATCGCCCAAACAAACTGCACAATCAATTTAGGAGTCAACAATCTCACCATGTGCAACCTGCAGAGTGATGTGCCTCACACAGTCTGACAGTAGATTTACTTTGGTGTAGATGGGGAAACCTTTCCCCATTATACACTATATATAAAGTATGTGGACACCCCTTCAAATTAGCGGATTCAGCTATTTCAGCCTTACCCATTGCTGACAGGTGCATATATATATATATATATAAAAACCTATTAATTTAATTAAAAATAAATAAATAAATCGGGCACACAGCCATGCAATCTCCATAGACAAACATTGACAGGTGCATAAGAGAGAGAAAAAAATAAATATATATATATATATATATATATATATATACACACACTGCTCAAAAAAATAAAGGGAACACTTAAACAATACAATGTAACTCCAAGTCAATCACACTTCTGTGAAATCAAACTGTCCACTTAGGAAGCAACACTGATTGACAATAAATTTCACATGCTGTTGTGCAACTGGAATAGACAACAGGTGGAAATTATAGGCAATTAGCAAGACAAACCCAATAAAGGAGTGGTTCTGCAGGTGGTGACCACAGACCTCTTCTCAGTTCCTATGCTTCCTGGCTGATGTTTTGGTCACTTTTGAATGCTGGCGGTGCTTTCACTCTAGTGGTAGCATGAGACGGAGTCTACAACCCACACAAGTGGCTCAGGTAGTTCAGCTCATCCAGGATGGCACATCAATGCGAGCTGTGGCAAGAAGGTTTGCTGTGTCTGTCAGCGTAGTGTCCAGAGCATGGAGGCGCTACCAGGAGACAGGCCAGTATATCAGGAGACGTGGAGGAGGCCGTAGGAGGGCAACAAACCAGCAGCAGGACCGCTACCTCCGCCTTTGTGCAAGGAGGAGCAGGAGGAGCACTGCCAGAGCCCTGCAAAATGACCTCCAGCAGGCCACAAATGTGCATGTGTCTGCTCAAACGGTCAGAAACAGACTCCATGAGGGTTGTTTGAGGGCCCGACGTCCACAGGTGGGGGTTGTGCTTACAGCCCAACACCGTGCAGGACGTTTGGCATATGCCAGAGAACGCAAATTCGCCACTGGCGCCCTGTGCTCTTCACAGATGAAAGCAGGTTCACACTGAGCACATGTGACAGACGTGACAGAGTCTGGAGACGCCGTGGAGAACGTTCTGCTGCCTGCAACATCCTCCAGCATGACCGGTTTGTGTGGGGTGGCATTTCTTTGGGGGGCCGCACAGCCCTCCATGTGCTCGCCAGAGGTAGCCTGACTGCCATTAGGTACCGAGATGAGAACCTCAGACCCCTTGTGAGACCATATGCTGGTGCGGTTGGCCCTGGGTTCCTCCTAATGCAAGACAATGCTAGACCTCATGTGGCTGAACAGGCAGTTAACCTCGTCATTGAAAATAAGAATTTGTTCTTAACTGACTTGCCTAGTTAAAATAAAGGTTAAATAAAAACATAAAAAAATCTGTGTGTCAGGGTGGTTTAATACATCATCCACAGCATAATTATTAACTTGATCATGCTTTAAAAAAAGAGATATTCAATGTCTCGTGTTATCGTTACCCATCTACCAATCACTGGCTTTTCAAAAAAGCTCCCTGGTCTTTATAGATGAATCTGTTCTTGAAATTCAATACCTTACAGATTATGTATGTATGTATGGGGGACAGAGGAAGGAGTGGTCATTCAAAAATCATGTCAACCTCTATTATTTCACACAGTGAGTCCATATGTAACTTATGTGATTTGTTAAAGCCACATTTTTGTCCTGAACTAATGTAGGCTTGCCTAAACAAAGGAGCTGAATAGTTATGGAACTACAGGATTTCTGTTATAATTTCTTATTTATCTTTTAAAAAAAAAAGTTCTTCCACTTTGACAGAGTAATTTAGGTAGATTGTTGACAAAAAATTGACAATTAAATCCATTGTAAAACCCCACTTTGTAACACAAAGCGGTCTGAATACTTACATTAACCAAACCTATTGCCAGATCTTACGTTGAGCAGCAGTTTGTCCATGTTGGAGTCGCAGGCGGTCTTCCGTTGGTCCTCGGGCATCTCGTCCACCTCCCCATAAAGGTCAAAGTGCAGCCGAGCCAACTTCTCCTGCATCTCTCTCACATGTTCCATCTGATCTATAGAACACTCATTGCCTAGAGGGAGAGGGGCAGGGGAGAGAGAGGGAGCGAGATGAGGGGGGGGGGGGGGGAGAGGGAGCGAGATGAGGGGGGGAGAGAGGGAGCGAGATGAGGGGGGAGAGAGGGAGCGAGATGAGGGGGGGGGGGGGGGGGAGGGAGCGAGATGAGGGGGGGAGAGAGGGAGCGAGATGAGGGGGGGGGGGGGGGGAGAGGGAGCGAGATGAGGGGGAGAGAGAGGGAGCGAGATGAGGGGGGGGGGGGGAGAGGGAGCGAGATGAGGGGGGGGGGGGGGAGAGGGAGCGAGATGAGGGGGGAGAGAGGGAGCGAGATGAGGGGGGAGAGAGGGAGCGAGATGGGGGGTGAGAGAGGGAGCGAGAAGAGGGGGGGAGAGAGGGAGCGAGATGAGGGGGGGGAGAGAGGGAGCGAGATGAGGGGGGGGAGAGAGGGAGCGAGATGAGGGGGGGGAGAGAGGGAGCGAGATGAGGGGGGGGAGAGAGGGAGCGAGATGAGGGGGGAGAGAGGGAGCGAGATGAGGGGGGAGAGAGGGAGCGAGATGAGGGGGGAGAGAGGGAGCGAGATGAGGGGGTGAGAGAGGGGGTGAGATGAGGGGGTGAGAGAGGGAGCGAGATGAGGGGGGGAGAGAGGGAGCGAGATGAGGGGGGGAGAGAGGGAGCGAGATGAGGGGGGGAGAGAGGGAGCGAGATGAGGGGGGGAGAGAGGGAGCGAGATGAGGGGGGGAGAGAGGGAGCGAGATGAGGGGGGAGAGAGGGAGCGAGATGAGGGGGGAGAGAGGGAGCGAGATGAGGGGGGAGAGAGGGAGCGAGATGAGGGGGGAGAGAGGGAGCGAGATGAGGGGGGGAGAGAGGGAGCGAGATGAGGGGGGGAGAGAGGGAGCGAGATGAGGGGGGGGAGAGAGGGAGCGAGATGAGGGGGGGGAGAGAGGGAGCGAGATGAGGGGGGGAGAGAGGGAGCGAGATGAGGGGGGGAGAGAGGGAGCGAGATGAGGGGGGGAAAGAGGGAGCGAGATGAGGGGGGGAGAGAGGGAGCGAGATGAGGGGGGGAGAGAGGGAGCGAGATGAGGGGGGGAGAGAGGGAGCGAGATGAGGGGGGGAGAGAGGGAGCGAGATGAGGGGGGAAAGAGGGAGCGAGATGAGGGGGGAAAGAGGGAGCGAGATGAGGGGGGAAAGAGGGAGCGAGATGAGGGGGGAAAGAGGGAGCGAGATGAGGGGGGAAAGAGGGAGCGAGATGAGGGGGGAAAGAGGGAGCGAGATGAGGGGGGGAGAGAGGGAGCGAGATGAGGGGGGGAGAGAGGGAGCGAGAAGAGGGGGGAGAGAGGGAGCGAGATGGGGGGTGAGAGAGGGAGCGAGATGGGGGGGGGAGAGAGGGAGCGAGATGAGGGGGGGAGATGAGGGGGGGAGAGAGGGAGCGAGATGAGGGGGGAAAGAGGGAGCGAGATGAGGGGGGAAAGAGGGAGCGAGATGAGGGGGGAAAGAGGGAGCGAGATGAGGGGGGAAAGAGGGAGCGAGATGAGGGGGGAAAGAGGGAGCGAGATGAGGGGGGGAGAGAGGGAGCGAGATGAGGGGGGGAGAGAGGGAGCGAGAAGAGGGGGGAGAGAGGGAGCGAGATGGGGGGTGAGAGAGGGAGCGAGATGGGGGGGGAGAGAGGGAGCGAGATGAGGGGGGGGAGAGAGGGAGCGAGATGAGGGGGGGGAGAGAGGGAGCGAGAAGAGGGGGGGAGAGAGGGAGCGAGATGAGGGGGGGAGAGAGGGAGCGAGATGAGGGGGAGAGAGGGAGCGAGATGAGGGGGTGAGAGAGGGAGCGAGATGAGGGGGGAGAGAGGGAGAGAGATGAGGGGGGGAGAGAGGGAGCGAGATGAGGGGGGGAGAGAGGGAGCGAGATGAGGGGGGGAGAGAGGGAGCGAGATGAGGGGGGGGGAGAGAGGGAGCGAGATGAGGGGGGGGGGAGAGAGGGAGCGAGATGAGGGGGGGGGGAGAGAGGGAGCGAGATGAGGGGGGGAGAGAGGGAGCGAGATGAGGGGGGGAGAGAGGGAGCGAGATGAGGGGGGGAGAGAGGGAGCGAGATGAGGGGGGAGAGAGGGAGCGAGATGAGGGGGGAGAGAGGGAGCGAGATGAGGGGGGGAGAGAGGGAGGGAGCGAGATGAGGGGGGGAGAGAGGGAGCGAGATGAGGGGGGGAGAGAGGGAGCGAGATGAGGGGGGGGAGAGAGGGAGCGAGATGAGGGGGGGAGAGAGAGGGAGCGAGATGAGGGGGGGAGAGAGAGGGAGCGAGATGAGGGGGGGAGAGAGGGAGCGAGAAGAGAAGGGGAGAGAGGGAGCGAGATGAGGGGGGAGAGAGGGAGCGAGATGAGGGGGGGAGAGAGGGAGCGAGATGAGGGGGGGGGAGAGGGAGCGAGATGAGGGGGGGGGGAGAGGGAGCGAGATGAGGGGGGGGGGGGGAGAGGGAGCGAGATGAGGGGGGGAGAGAGGGAGCGAGATGAGGGGGGGAGAGAGGGAGCGAGATGAGTGGTCATAGATAGTGTTCATGTAAAACTTCACCTGCATATTAACACACAGGTAATCTGCTCTTTCAGCAGCAGACACTTATCCACTGAGCCACTGGAACCCTGGTCTCACCAAAGGCCTGTAGTTTTCCATTGTGGAAGTCATTGAGAAGGCTCAGCAGTCCTTTCTCCATCTCCTGCACATCGGAGACGTCCGTCAGGAAGGAGTGTTGGATGGGGTCCGCCTGACTCTGGCCTGCCTTACTGCCTGAAGCCTGCTGCGGTCTGGCCTTCACACCCCTGACACACACACACACACACACACACAAGCAAATTAAGAACTTCACCTCAAAGCAGTTCAAGTCATCCAGATGATTATGGTTCTTACCTGCGGCTCTTCCCCTTCTGGCTGGAGTGTGTACCCATGTGGCTGAAGCCCAGATGCCGTCCTGAGGCGGTGTTCTTCCGGGTGCTGGTCGGTGGGGCAGGGGCCTGGTTGGTGGAGGGCCTGGAAATCTTTCTCTTCAGCTTCCTATCCTCCATGGCATCATAATATGTAGTTCACTAGTTAGTAGTTAGTCACTGGACAGTCCTGCAGAAAATATCTAGGATAGTAATCAAACAATAAACGGTGACAAGTTTAGTAACCCCAACCTCGCACTAACTTAGCTTACGTTGCAACTGTCAGCTACTGACAACAACACGGCATGTCTGCTAGTGTTGGGTCCAGCTAGTTAACCAACCGAACAAAACCCATAGCTAACAAGTTAACTAGTAGTAGTATCGCGAGGCCTTCCAAGTCTCGTCTTGTTTACCAACTAGTTAACGCGAACTGGTATCTTCTCAGTGCCAACTAAACCCGGAAGTGTCTTTGTAGTTTCACTGAAAAGACACATAAAATGCACATAAAATGGAAAGCAACGTCGTATTTCTAGTTGTCAATAGCTGAACTAGTTGTTGAAAGCGAGAGCAAAGCAGCTAGCTAAACAACGACGTGTTATCGACGTTAGCTAGCTAGCATTGCTATCAAATCAGCCTAAATAACTACACTAGGCTAGCTGATTTAGCTACACAACTTACTACACAAATTGTAATAACATATAGCTAGCAACAGACCTCAATTTTCTCCGTTGTTGAAGTTATTCGTAGTTAGTTCATTCGATGTGAACATATTTTAAACCTGTTTGATCTGTTGTTGTTAGCTTGACTGCGGTCTTCACTAGTTACCACAGCCACGAAGTCTTCCTTATTATTATGACTAAACCGATAGAGGGCGATAGATCTGCACTCTCGTCTATGATTTATAACCCAAAATAGTTCATCTTTGTCGTTTTACAATGGGAGTAAATTAAGCATATTGGGCAGAACAAGCAAGGAGTTGGGTAAAGCCAAACATGAGCTAGTTATATCCTTTTGGCTTGTTTTGTGTGTGAACTAACTCAATTCGACCTTGCACTCCTTCTAAACAAAGCAATATTTGACCACTTTGGCAAAGAGTCAGGTCTATAAAACAGAGTGCACTACGTTTGTAATAAATTCTAGTTTTGGAAGCAGAAAAATGTATTGAGATCAGATATTTCATCGATGAGAAAATGATCAGAATGTCAGCTCATTTTTCTGCCAGTTCCATCCATTCCCACTACCCGCGACTGGACTTCCTCTCACTACCATATTTGGTGGTGAGAAAACATTCTAAACGGATGCTTCAGCTTTATAGCCCCTGTGACATGTCTGGGTTACGCCTTCTGTCTGTGGTAGTAGAGCATGCCAGCTTGTTGTCCTAAAACCTAGAAGCCACCTGCTGCTGCCTGAGGCTGAGGAGAAACACAGCAGGTCAGTGGCTCACAGCACCACGCATTAGAAAGGCATGTAGTGGAACAACGGTCAAAGGCACTGCATCTCAGTGCTAGAGGCGTCACTACAGACCCCGGTTCGATTCCAGGCTTTATCACAACCGGCCGTGATTGTGAGTCCCATAGGTCGGCGCACAATTGTCCCAACGTCGTCTGGGTTTGGCCCGGGGTCGACCGTCATTGTAAATAAGAAGTTGTTCTTAACTGACTTACCTGGTTAAATAAAGGTTGAATAAAACATATAAACAGCAAAACAACTGTCTCACTTACTGAAACTATGATAGTTCTCACTCACCAACGTTTTAGTAAACAGCCTTGATTTCACAGAGTGTCTGGAACCTGAACTCTCCAGCGGGGCTGAGCAAGACCTCCTGGACAACTGTACCTACCGCTTCCATCCAACCAGCTGAATCTGATCCCCCGTCCGTCCATCCGCCTGGAGTGTGTCCAACCAATAACTTTCCCACGATTTACCTGTGGAGTCCAGAGAAACTCCCCAGTCTGGTCTGGAACACTTGACATACATTGGGATGTAAACCCCAGGATGTAAACCCCAGGAAGTGGACCACAGTTATCTAGCTGCTGTGGTGAATGCAGTAATACCCAGGATGTAAACACCAGGATGTAGACCACAGTTATCTAACTGCTGTGGTGAATGCAGTAATACCCAGGATGTAAACACCAGGATGTAGACCACAGTTATCTAGCTGCTGTGGTGAATGCAGTAATACCCAGGATGTAAACACCAAGATGTAGACCACAGTTATCTAACTGCTGTGGTGAATGCAGTAATACCCAGGTTGTAAACACCAAGATGTAGACCACAGTTATCTAACTGCTGTGGTGAATGCAGTAATACCCAGGATGTAAACCACAGTTATCTAGCTGCTGTGGTGAATGCAGTAATACCCAGGATGTAAACACCAAGATGTAGACCACAGTTATCTAGCTGCTGTGGTGAATGCAGTAATACCCAGGATGTAAACACCAAGATGTAGACCACAGTTATCTAACTGCTGTGGTGAATGCAGTAATACCCAGGATGTAAACACCAGGATGTAGACCACAGTTATCTAGCTGCTGTGGTGAATGCAGTAATACCCAGGATGTAAACACCAAGATGTAGACCACAGTTATCTAACTGCTGTGGTGAATGCAGTAATACCCAGGATGTAAACACCAAGATGTAGACCACAGTTATCTAACTGCTGTGGTGAATGCAGTAATACCCAGGATATAAACACCAGGATGTAGACCACAGTTATCTAACTGCTGTGGTGAATGCAGTAATACCCAGGATGTAAACCACAGTTATCTAGCTGCTGTGGTGAATGCAGTAATACCCAGGATGTAAACACCAAGATGTAGACCACAGTTATCTAACTGCTGTGGTGAATGCAGTAATACCCAGGATGTAGACCATCAGGATGTAGACCACAGTTATCTAACTGCTGTGGTGAATGCAGTAATACCCAGGATGTAGACCATCAGGATGTAGACCACAGTTATCTAACTGCTGTGGTGAATGCAGTAATACCCAGGATGTAAACACCAAGATGTAGACCACAGTTATCTAACTGCTGTGGTGAATGCAGTAATACCCAGGATGTAGACCATCAGGATGTAGACCACAGTTATCTAACTGCTGTGGTGAATGCAGTAATACCCAGGATGTAGACCATCAGGATGTAGACCACAGTTATCTAACTGCTGTGGTGAATGCAGTAATACCCAGGATGTAAACACCAAGATGTAGACCACAGTTATCTAACTGCTGTGGTGAATGCAGTAATACCCAGGATGTAGACCATCAGGATGTAGACCACAGTTATCTAACTGCTGTGGTGAATGCAGTAATACCCAGGATGTAGACCATCAGGATGTAGACCACAGTTATCTAACTGCTGTGGTGAATGCAGTAATACCCAGGATGTAAACACCAAGATGTAGACCACAGTTATCTAACTGCTGTGGTGAATGCAGTAATACCCAGGATGTAGACCATCAGGATGTAGACCACAGTTATCTAACTGCTGTGGTGAATGCAGTAATACCCAGGATGTAGACCATCAGGATGTAGACCACAGTTATCTAACTGCTGTGGTGAATGCAGTAATACCCAGGATGTAAACACCAAGATGTAGACCACAGTTATCTAGCTGCTGTGGTGAATGCAGTAATACCCAGGATGTAAACACCAAGATGTAGACCACAGTTATCTAGCTGCTGTGGTGAATGCAGTAATACCCAGGATGTAAACACCAGGATGTAAACCACAGTTATCTAGCTGCTGTGGTGAATGCAGTAATACCCAGGATGTAAACACCAAGATGTAGACCACAGTTATCTAACTGCTGTGGTGAATGCAGTAATACCCAGGATGTAGACCATCAGGATGTAGACCACAGTTATCTAACTGCTGTGGTGAATGCAGTAATACCCAGGATGTAAACACCAGGATGTAAACCACAGTTATCTAACTGCTGTGGTGAATGCAGTAATACCCAGGATGTAAACACCAGGATGTAAACCACATTTATCTAGCTGCTGTGGTGAATGCAGTAATACCCAGGATGTAAACCCCAGGATGTAAACACCAAGATGTAGACCACAGTTATCTAGCTGCTGTGGTGAATGCAGTAATACGTAATACCCAGGATGTAAACACCAAGATGTAGACCACAGTTATCTAGCTGCTGTGGTGAATGCAGTAATACCCAGGATGTAAACACCAAGATGTAGACCACAGTTATCTAACTGCTGTGGTGAATGCAGTAATACCCAGGATGTAAATACCAGGATGTAAACCACAGTTATCTAACTGCTGTGGTGAATGCAGTAATACCCAGGATGTAAACACCAGGATGTAAACCACAGTTATCTAACTGCTGTGGTGAATGCAGTAATACCCAGGATGTAAACCCCAGGAAGTGGACCACAGTTATCTAGCTGCTGTGGTGAATGCAGTAATACCCAGGATGTAAACCCCAGGATGTGGACCATCAGGATAAAGAGTTATTATTTTGGCAGGCCTTATCTATTCAGATTCACCAATGTCCCACCTTTCTGAGAACATGGAGACACCAACAGAAGGTTGGTTGAACCTGAGAAAGTAATCCGTCTCTGAAGGAACTCTTTTCTTTTCCTCCATGCTATTTAGATTATCAGGGATTCAACAGTCACAGTCAGGGGGGTTTTATAAAATGTGTTTGATTTAATCAGGTTCGTTGGTCGGACCAAGGCGCAGCATACGTAGAGTTCCACATTATTTAAAACCACCTGATTATGACTGTTGAATCCCTATTTCACTCTCTAATAAACATGAATAAACTCCCATATCTGTTAGGTGAAATACCGCAGTGCGCAGTCACGGTAGCACGATCTGTGGCCCGTTGCCATGACAAAAGGGCAACCAGTGGAGCGCAAACAACATTGTAAATACAACCAAAATGTTTATTTATCTTCTCCCTACTATTCATACTACAACTATTGGCATATTGTTGAAACACTGATTGCTGATAATATAACACTTGTAATGACTTTATCCTTTTGAAACCTTTGTGAGTGCAATGTTTACTGTTCATTTCTAATCGTTGTTTGTTAATGTTGTTTTGGTTTCTTCTCACTTCCCTTTATTGTTTATTTCACTTGCTTTGGCAATGTTAACATATGTTTCCCATTCCAATAAAGGCCCTTTGAATTTAATTTAATTGATTTGAGGACTCATTATGGACATATTCCATTCTAGCATGGACATTGCCATTGAGGGCTTCCACCATTTTAAAGTAGTCAATTTGGTGGCGATTCATATGAGTTGGGAGCAGTCAACCAATGAAGAAGAAGAACATGTATCACTTTAAAATGGAGATAGCCTCAATGGCAAGGACCAAGCAGTCACAGATACTACAATAGCAAATATACAGGATGAGTCCTCTATCTATCTCTATGGCCTGATCAAACGCGTATCTGCCCTATCATTGGCCAGAATGGTCCCACCTGATCTCGCCCTCTGCCGCCTGCCTTCCATCTTTGAGGACGTGTATTTCCCTTGTTAGAGCGGTCAGTCAAATATCTTGTCCATATAATAGACCATCTTTGATGCTGCTAACTTTTTTAAACTTCCTGATATTTTATGTAATGACGCCAAACCCTTTTTTTTAAAGTTTCCGTTCCAACAGTCTTCAGTGGCTTCTCTCCTCGGCTCGACTTCTGCTAAATAGGAATGTCTCGACTTCAGCCGAATAAGAATGTCTCACATCCTACATAAACTAACAAAGCTGGTACAGTAAGTTTTCTAAATGAACTGAGACGTAACATGTCTGATGACGTTGTTGTCAAGTCGGTCCGAATATACCACCATATTCGAGTCAGTGTATCACGACCAAGTAGTGACTACTATCCGTCCAGCAGGTGGTGCTACAGTTTCATTTTACCAGCTGAGTCAAACCGCATCGCATACAATACTACATGCCTACCTAGTCAGGATCCTCATTAGGAGATATACTATCGGGTACATTTCAGGGTACCGTATTCTATTTATCACATGTCCATACACACCGATTAAAAATAGTTTGTACTGACAAGAGAACATTTTAATGTGCATTCTGTAAATGATGTACTTTGTGTCCCTTTTTAATTTATTTTAATGTCAAACTGATTTTCAACCAAAAAAAGCCAATGACTGCATAATCAATTGAACCAAACGAAAAATTATCCTCCAGTTCCCCCCCACCAGGGCAGTAACCCCCCCCCTCAGACCATCAGATCAGCTGGCCTGAGTCCTGACAGAGGCAGACAGAGTGACGGCAGCCCTTGATCACCCTGAGGAACCATGGATGCCTTGACTTGGGGAGGAACTGGAGGATCAGTGGGAGGAACTCAGAAATACACCTAGGGAGGTGGGTCCTTTAATGGGGTGTATTCATTAGTCCCCAAAGACCAAAGTAGCAAAATGTTTTGTAACAGAAACTGTTTACTCCAAATGGAAAATATTTTGAACAAACCACAATAAAGCACAAGGGGAACAACACCCTGTTCAGCGATGAACTCAGTGCCCCCCTTTTCTCTCTCTTTCTCTCACACACACGCACACACACACACACACACACACACACACACACACACACACACACACACACACACACACACACACACACACACACACACACACACACACACACACACACACACACACACACACACACATGCACACACACACACACACACACACACACACACACACACACACACACACATGCACACACACACACACACACACACACGCACACACACACACACACACACAGTGCTCATACGGAGGAGACTCACTGAGGCATTAGCAGGATGTGTTTCAGGGTGCGCAGCATTCTGTCTGTCTGTCTGTCTTTCTGTCTCTCTCTCTGTCTGTCTCTCTCTCCGTCTGTCCGTCTGTCCGTCTGTCCGTCTGTCTCTCTCTCTCAATTCAATTTATGGGGCTTTATTGGCATAGGAAACATGTGTTTACATTGCCATAGCAAGTGTATGTATAAACAAAAGTGAAATGGTGTGTGTTCTTCACTGTGGCACTTTTCTTGTGGCAATAGGTCACAAATCTTGCTGCTGTGATGTCACACTGTGGTATTTCACCCAAAATAGGAGTTTATCAACATCGTGTTTGTTATCTGAATTCTTTGTGGGTCTTTATAATCTGAGGGAAATATGTGTCTCTAATATGGTCATACATTTTGTACGAGGTTAGGAAGTGCAGCTCAGTTTCCTTCTCACTTTGTGGGCAGTGAGCACATAGCCTGTCTTCTCTTGAGAGCCATGTCT
>NC_048589.1:40978138-40998138 GCF_013265735.2 Oncorhynchus mykiss
AGATTGAGGGGAAAGTTTCTACGAAGCAGGCTAGATTGAGAGGGAAAGCCTCTGAAGCAGGCTAGATTGAGAGGGAAAGCCTCTGAAGCAGGCTAGATTGAGGGGGTAAGCCTCTCCGAAGCAGGCTAGATTGACGGGGTAAGCCTCTACGAAGCAGGCTAGATTGAGAGGGAAAGACTCTGAAGCAGGCTAGATTGACGGGGTAAGCATCTACGAAGCAGGCTAGATTGAGAGGGAAAGACTCTGAAGCAGGCTAGATTGAGGGGGTAAGCCTCTACGAAGCAGGCTAGTTTAAGGTGGTAAGCCTCTACGAAGCAGGCTAGATTGAGGGGGTAAGCCTCTACAAAGCAGGCTAGATTAAGGCGGGAATCCTCTACGAAGCAGGCTAGATTAAGGCGGTAAGCCTCTACGAAGCAGGCTAGATTGAGGGGGTAAGCCTCTAAACCAGCAGGCTAGATTAAGACATCAGTGAGGCCCTTGCTTCCCTCTGCCAAGTCCTTGTCTGGCTCTGCTGGTTAAATGACGGCTACACAGTCAAACGTCTATTATTCAGACCATGGCAGCTGGCCCATACCTGCGAGCGTCTTCAGGAGTGTGTGTGTGTGTGTGTGTGTGGCAGCTTGCCTAGCGGCCTGTGAGCGTGTTCAGGAGTGTTCTCTGTAATTGAGTAGAATAAGTCAGAGTGTTAGGAAGGGCAAAAGAGACATTTTTCCCCTCCTTTCTCCATTTCCCTCTTCTTCTTCCTCCACCTCTTGCTCTTCCTCATCCTCATTCTGTTCCTCCTTCTCTTTCTCCTGCTCTTCCCCTTCCTCCTCCTCCTTCTCTTCCTCCTTCTATTCTTCCTCCTCCTCCTCTTCCTCCTCCTCCTCCTCCTCTTCCTCTTCCTCCTCCCCCTCTTCCTCCTCCTCCTCCTTTGTCCCACATGAGACACTGTAGCCTTTTTCACTTCCTTAAAATACCACCATAAATGAATCTAAGAAAAGTCAAGAAATATGTAATTAATTTAGATGTTGTTTTTTTTGCAGAGGATCTTAGTTGCATAATTTTACTTCTAACTAAGGTGAAGTATTTCTCAAGAAAAAAAAAGTGCAACTTTTTGTCTTACGTAAACAGAGTCAGAGCAGGTCTTTCTTTCTGCCTATGCTATTGGATAGAGAGCAATCATCACAGCTGTTCACCCCATGTTAGGGCAAATGGACATTGTAAAATCAAAACCCAACCTTTAGTTACCCGTTGTGGCACACGGATGTTCCAAACTCAGTTTTAGACGAGACTGACATTAGTTACCAAAATGATCCTATTTACACTTTGTAGTCCATTTGGACTGTAGAATAATGCTTTCTGTCTTATATCGGCACCACATAGGCTATTTTCAATGGGATCTGTTGCTTTTTAAAGGCAGTCTCTCTTCAGTTGTGTAGATAATCCTCTAAAAAAGCCACTGGTCCAAACCTCATGTCTCTATTTGTCACGTTCGTTATAAGGATCGGACCAAGGCACAGCGTGGTATTCGTACATTCTTATTTATTTAAAGAATGAACACTGAACAAAATAACAAAAACGAAACGTGAAGCTATACAAACGAGTGCTGACAGGCAGCTACACATAGACAAGATCCCACACCAGAAAGTGGGAAACAGGGCTGCCTAAATATGATCCCCAATTAGAGACAACAATAAACAGCTGTCTCTGATTGGGAACCATATCAGGCCAACATAGAAATACAAAAACCTCTAGACCTACAACAACCCTAGACATACAAAACCCTAGACATACAACACTACAGTACCCACCCTAGTCACACCCTGACCTAACCAAAATATATAGACAACAGAGATATCTAAGGTCAGGGCGTGACGGTACCCCCCATCCCCCCCCCCCCCCCCCCCCCCCCACCTAAGGTGCGGACTCCCGGCCGCAAACCTGAACCTATAGGGGAGGGTCCGGGTGGGAATCTATCCTCAGTGGCGGCTCCGGTTCTGGACGCAGCCCCCCCTCTTTACGCTGATCCCTCCGCTTTTGTGGAACCGGACCGTGGATCATCTCCGGAGGCTCTGGACTGCAGCTCGTCGCTAGAGAACCCGGACCGGGGACCTTCGCTGGAGACCCCGGACTGTCGTTGGAGGTTCCGGACCGTGTACCGTCGTTGGAGGTTCCGGACCGTGTACCGTCGTTGGAGGTTTCGTACCATGGACCGTCGTTGGAGGTTCCGAACTTGAAACTGTCGCCGGAAGCTCTGGACTGTGTACTGTCGCCGGAAGCTCTGGACTGTGTACTGTCGCCGGAAGCTCTGGACTGGGAACTGTCGCCGGAAGCTCTGGACGGTACTGTCGCCTGAAGCTCTGGACTGGGAACTGTCGCCGGAAGCTCTGGACTGGGAACTGTCGCCGGAAGCTCTGGATTGGGTACTGTCGCCTGAAGCTCTGGACTGTGTACTGTCGCCGAAAGCTCTGGACTGGGAACTGTCGCCGGAAGCTCTGGACTGTGGAGGCGCACTGGAGGTCTGATGTGTGGGACCGGTACAGGTGGTACTGGGCTGATGACACGCACCTCAGGGTGACTGCGGAGAGGAGGCACAGGACCTACTGGGCTGTGGAGGCGCACTGGAGGTCTGGAGCGTTGAGCTGGCACAACCCATCCTGGCTGGATGTTTATTTTCACCCTGCAAATGCGGGGTGCTGACACAGGACACACTGGGCTGTGCAGATGCACCGGAGACACAGTGCACAGAACCGGCGCAGGATATCCTGGTCCAAGGAGGTGTACTGGAGACCAGGAGCACTGAGCCGGCATCATCTCCCTGGCTGGATGCCCATTCTAGCCCGGCCAATGCGGGGAGCTGGAATAGAGCGCACCAGGCTATGAATGCGAACTGGAGACACCGTTTGCACATCACTGCATAACACGGTGCCTGACCAGTCACATGCTCCTCAGCTCTGCAACACTCTCAATGCTAGCATTTCTCCCAGGAATCTTGCATCGAGCTCCTCACTAGACTGGCTCTGGTTCAGCCCTCGGCTCCGCCGACCACTCCGTGTGCTCCTCTGGGGTTTCTGTGTCCTACCTCGTTGGTATAACTCCTCGTTACGTCGCCGTTCCACTTTCGCTGCCTCTACTTCCTCCTTCGGAAGGCGATACTCCCCAGCCTGCGTCCAGGGTCCTGCTCCATCCAGGATCTCCTCCCAGGTCCATTCCTCCTGAACACGCTGCTTGGTCCATTTTTGTTGGGATCTTCTGTCACGTTCGTTATAAGGACCAAGGCGCAGCGTGGTATGCGTACATTCTTATTTATTTAATGAATGAACACTGAGCAAACTAACAAAATAACAAAACAAACCGTGAAGCTATACAAACGAGTGCTGACAGACAAGATCCCACGCCAGAAAGTGGGCAACAGGGCTGCCTAAATATGATCCCCAATCAGAGACAACAATAAACAGCTGTCTCTGATTGGGAACCATATCAGGCCAACATAGAAATACAAAAACCCCTAGACCTACAACAACCCTAGACATACAAAACCCCATAGACATACAACACCAGAGTACCCACCTTAGTCACACCCTGACCAAACCAACATATATAGAAAACAGAGATATCTAAGGTCAGGGCGTGACACTATTATAATCTGATCAGAAGTCATTGGAGTGTTTGTCCTTGGCCACAATTAGCAAAATATTTTTTTTTTTTTGGGGGGGGGGGGGGGGGGGGGTGGGCGATTCTGGAAAATTCCATGCCATCAGTTGGCTGGATTTTGTACAAGAATTGATAAAGCTATTTTATTTATTTCATTTTTCTTCTCGATTCTGCAGGACATAAAACAATAGAGAGGTCAGATGGATATCGATTTTGAGACAACACATGATTTTCATATTTTAGTGTACGCTTTTCATATTAATTAAGGGTATACAGTGGGGCAAAAAAAGTATTTAGTCAGCCACCAATTGTGCAAGTTCTCCCACTTAAAAAGATGAGAGAGGCCTGTAATTTTCATCATAGGTACACTTCAACTATGACAGACAAAATGAGAAAAAAAATCTAGAAAATCACATTGTAGGATTTTTAATGAATTTATTTGCAAATTATGGTGGAAAAAAAGTATTTGGTCACCTACAAACAAGCAAGAATTCTGGCCCTCACAGACCTGTAACTTCTTCTTTAAGAGGCTCCTCTGTTCCCCACTTGTTACCTGTATTAATGGCACCTGTTTGAACTTGTTATCAGTATAAAAGACACCTGTCCACAACCTCAAACAGTCACACTCCAAACTCCACTATGGCCAAGACCAAAGAGCTGTCAAAGGACACCGAAAACAAAATTGTAGACCTGCACCAGGCTGGGAAGACTGAATCTGCAATAGGTAAGCAGCTTGGTTTGAAGAAATCAACTGTGGGAGCAATTATTAGGAAATGGAAGACATACAAGACCACTGATAATCTCCCCCGATCTGGGCCTCCACGCAAGATCTCACCCTGTGGGGTCAAAATGATCACAAGAACAGTGAGCAAAAATTCCAGAACCACACGGGGGGACCTAGTGAATGACCTGCAGAGAGCTGGGACCAAAGTAACAAAGCCTAACATCAGCAAGGGCATTGAAGATGAAACGTGGCTGGGTCTTTCAGCATCACAATGATCCCAAACACACCGCCCGGGCAATGAAGGAGTGGCTTCGTAAGAAGCATTTCAAGGTTCTGGAGTGGCCTAGCCAGTCTCCAGATCTCAACCCTATAGAAAATCTTTGGAGGGAGTTGAAAGTCCGTGTTGCCCAGCAACAGCCCCAAAACATCACTGCTCTAGAGGAGATCTGCATGGAGGAATGGGCCAAAATACCAGCAAGAGTGTGTTAAAACCTTGTGAAGACTTACAGAAAACGTTTGACCTCTGTCATTGCCAACAAAGGGTATATAACAAAGTATTGAGATAAACTTTTGTTATTGACCAAATACTTATTTTCCACCATAATTTGCAAATTCATAAAAAATTCTACAATGTGATTTTCTGGAGAAAAATTATCTCATTTTGTCTGTCATAGTTGAAGTGTACCTATGATGAAAATTACAGGCCTCTCTCATCTTTTTAAGTGGGAGAACTTGCACAATTGGTGGCTGACTAAATACTTTTTTGCCCCACTGTACATCGTCCAATGAAATGCCTACTTGCAGGTTCCTTCTCAACAATGCAACAACAACAAGAAATAACGAAAGATAACAATACGAACATAAACTAAATGACTCATTTGAATGGAGTAAACAGTATAGCATAAGTATAATACAGGAAGGCACAATTTAGAGTCCAATATTTACACTTGAATTGTGCAATATAATAAGAGTCTGGCAACGACAGTTGTGAAGTGTGTGTGTATAGCATGAATGTATATACAGTTGTGAAGTGTGTGTGTGTATAGCATGAATGTATATACAGTTGTGAAGTGTGTGTACAGCATGAATGTATATACAGTTGTGAAGTGTGTGTGTGTGTATAATGTATAGACAGTTGTGAAGTGTGTGTGTGTATAATGTATAGACAGTTGTGAAGTGTGTGTGTGTGTATAATGTATAGACAGTTGTGAAGTGTGTGTGTGTGTATAATGTATAGACAGTTGAAGTCGGAAGTTTACATACACCTCGGAAGCAGTGGCTAAGCCAAATACATGTAAACTCAGTTTTTCACAATTCCTGACATTTAATCCTAGTAAAAAGTCCCTGTTTTTGTCATGTATTGTCATGTTGTGTCTTGTTCCTGTTCTTTCTCTTCACCCTGTCTCCCTCTGCTGGTCGTATTAGGTTACCTTTTCTTCCCCTCTTTCCCCCAGCTGTTCCTTGTCTTCCCTAACCACCTCGTTCACCCCTTTTCCCACCTGTTCCCTTTTTCCCTCTGATTAGGTCTCTATATCTCTCTCTGTTCCTGTTTCTGTCTTTGTCGGATTCTCGTTTGTGTTACTCATGCCTGAACCAGACTATCGTCGTGTTTGCTGCTACCTTGTCCTGTCCTGTCGGAATCTGCCTGTTCAGCTAACCTTGTCCTGTCCTGTCGGAATCTGCCTGTTCAGCTAACCTTGTCCTGTCCTGTCGGAATCTGCCTGTCCATCTGAGCCTACGTGTGTTTCGTCATTAAAGAAACTCTGTTTTGTTAATTCGCTTTTGGGTCCTCATTCACGCACCTGACAGTTTTAGGTCAGTTAGGATCACCACTTTATGTTAAGAATGTGAAACGTCAGAATAATAGTAGAGAGAATGATTTCTTTAATCTTTTATTTCTTTCATAACATTCCCAGTGGGTCAGAAGTTTACATACACTCAATTAGTATTTGGTAGCATTGCCTTTATATTGTTTAACTTGGGTCAAATGTTTCGGGTAGCCTTCCACAAGCATCCCACAATAAGTTGGGTGAATTTTGGCCCATTCCTCCTGACAGAGCTGGTGAAAGTGAGTCAGGTTTTTAGGCCTCCTTGCTTACACATGTTTTTTAAGTTCTGCCCACACATTTTCTATAGGATTGAGGTCAGGGCTTTGTGATGGCCACTCCAATACCTTGACTTTGTTGTCCTTAAGCAATTTTGCCACAGCTTTGGAAGTATGCTTGGGCTCATTGTCCATTTGGAAGACCCATTACAACCAAGCTTTATGATGTCTTGAGATGTTTCTTCAATATACCCACATCATTTGCCAGGCTAATGATGCCATCTATTTTGTGAAGTAATTACAGTCCCTCCTGCAGAAAAGCACCCCCACAACATGATGCTGCCACCCCCGTGCTTCACGGTTGGGATGATGTTCTTCGGCTTGCAAGCCTTCCCCTGTTTCCTCCAAACATAATGATGGTCATTATGACCAAATAGTTTTATTTTTGTTTCATCAGACCAGAGGACATTTCTCCAAAAAGTATGATCTTTGTCCCCATGTGCAGTTGCAATCCGCAGTCTGGCTGTTTTTATGACGGTTTTGGAGCAGTGGCTTCTTCCTTGCTGAGCGGCCTTTTAGGTTATGTCGATATAGGACTCGTTTTTACTGTGGATATAGATACTTTTGTACCTGTTTCCTCCAGCATCTTCACAATGTCCTTTGCTGTTCTTCTGGGATTGATTTGCACTTTTCGCACCAACGTACGTTCATCTCTAGGAGACAGAACGTGTCTCCTTCCTGAGCGGTATGACGGCTGCGTGGTCCCATGGTGTTTATACTTGCGTACTATTGCTTGTACAGATGAACGTGGTACCTTCAGGCATTTGGAAATTGCTCCCAAGGATGAACCAGACTTGTGGAGGTCTACAATTTCTTTCCTGAGGTCTTAGCTGATTTCTTTTGATTTTCCCATGATGTCAAGCAAAGAGGCACTGAGTATGAAGGTAGGCCTCGAAATACATCCACAGGTACACCTCCAATTGACTCAAATGATGTCAATTAGCCTATCAGAAGCTTCTAAAGCCATAACATTATTTTCTGGAATTTTCCAATCTGTTTAAAGGCACAGTCAACTTAGTGTATGTAAACTTCTGACCCAATGGAATTGTGACACAGTGAATAATAAGTGAAATAATCTGTCTGTTAAAATTTTTTGAAAATTACTTGTGTCATGTACAAAGTAGATATCCTAACCGACTTGCCAAAACTATAGTTTGTTAACAAGAAATTTGTGGAGTGGTTGAAAAACAAGTTTTAATGACACCAACCTCGGTCTATGTAAACTTCCGACTTCAACTGTATGTGTGTGTGTTCTACGGTGCGGAGAATCAGAGCAGTTGTTCAGTCCTGTTAGGGTTAGAATCAGAGCAGGTGGTCAGTCCTGTTAGGGTTAGAATCATAGCAGGTGGTCAGTCCTGTTAGGGTTAGAATCATAGCAGGTGGTCAGTCCTGTTAGGGTTAGAATCAGAGCAGGTGGTCAGTCCTGTTAGGGTTAGAATCAGAGCAGGTGGTCAGTCCTGTTAGGGTTAGAATCAGAGCAGGTGGTCAGTCCTGTTAGGGTTAGAATCAGAGCAGGTGGTCAGTCCTGTTAGGGTTAGAATCAGAGCAGGTGGTCAGTCCTGTTAGGGTTAGAATCAGAGCAGGTGGTCAGTCCTGTTAGGGTTAGAATCATAGCAGGTGGTCAGTCCTGTTAGGGTTAGAATCAGAGCAGGTGGTCAGTCCTGTTAGGGTTAGAATCAGAGCAGGTGGTCAGTCCTGTTAGGGTTAGAATCAGAGCAAGTGGTCAGTCCTGTTAGGGTTAGAATCAGAGCAGGTGGTCAGTCCTGTTAGGGTTAGAATCAGAGCAGGTGGTCAGTCCTGTTAGGGTTAGAATCCGAGCAGGTGGTCAGTCCTGTTAGGGTTAGAATCAGAGCAGGTGGTCAGTCCTGTTAGGGTTAGAATCAGAGCAGGTGGTCAGTCCTGTTAGGGTTAGAATCATAGCAGGTGGTCAGTCCTGTTAGGGTTAGAATCAGAGCAGGTGGTCAGTCCTGTTAGGGTTAGAATCAGAGCAGGTGGTCAGTCCTGTTAGGGTTAGAATCAGAGCAGGTTGTCAGTCCAGTTAGGGTTAGAATAAGAGCAGGTGGTCAGTCCAGTTAGGGTTAGAATAAGAGCAGGTGGTCAGTCCTGTTAGGGTTAGAATCAGAGCAGGTGGTCAGTCCTGTTAGGTTTAGAATCAGAGCAGGTGGTCAGTCCTGTTAGGGTTAGAATCAGAGCAGGTGGTCAGTCCTGTTAGGGTTAGAATCATAGCGGATGGTCGGTTCAGTTCAAGTGTTCAGCAGTCTGATGGCTCGTAGATACCAACAGGCTCTGAGACAGTTTCTCTCAGACCTCATGCTCTGATACCATCTGCCTGATGGTAAGCGAGAGAACAGCTCGTGGCTGGGGTGTGTGGGGTCCTTGATGAGGCTTACTCAGGCACCGTTTTGAGTAAATGTCCTGGATGGGTGGGAGCACGTTCCCAGTGATGTACTGGGCTGCCTTCACCACCCGCTGGAGGACCACTGTCCCAGTGATGTACTGGGCCGTCTTCACCACCCACTGGAGGACCACGGTCCCAGTGATGTCCTGGGCCGTCTTCACCACCCGCTGGAGGGCCACGGTCCCAGTGATGTACTGGGCCATCTTCACCACCCGCTGGAGGACCACGGTCCCAGGGATGTACTCGTCCGTCTTCACCACCCGCTGGAAGACCTTGATTTTGCAGATGGAGAAATTCCCGTACCAGGCTGTGATGCAACCGGTGAGGACGCTCTCAATGGTGCAGCAGTAGTATTTGGACCCGGACAGCACATTTCTTCAGCCGCCACAGGAAGTGGGACACTGCTGGTGTTGTTGGTCCAAGACAGAAACAGAAAAAAGGAAATGTTTATAATACACTTTTTATTTAATTTATTCTCATGTCTCAAAACCAACATCTGTGTCAATAATTCCCTCATCGGGGTTCAGAAAAATATTAGGCTTTTATTCATACTGTGTTTAGACTATAAAATGATATATATATTATCTCTCTCTCTCTCTCTCTCTCTCTCTCTCTCTCTCTCTCTCCATAGCCAGAATAATCTATTCTGCTCTGTTGAGTGGTCTCGTGGCCCTTCAAGCAGAAACAAAGGGTGAACTGAGGAAATGAACACTGGTCTCACCAGCCGAGGCTTCAGGGTCTGCCATCTGCCACACACACACACACACACAGAGTGCCCACCTTCACAGCATATGTAGCCATGCCCTGGGTAACAGGAGAGGGGTGAAGGAGCACATATGTACCCCCGCCAGAGTGAGGGGGTGAGGGCAGGAAAGGACTGGAGGGAGAGGAGAGAGGAGAGGAGGGAGAGAGGAGACGAGAGGAGGGAGAGAGGAAAGGAGAGAGAGAGGAAAGGAGAGGAGAGGATCCTGAAGGACAGCCAACAGTACCCCAGGCCTAGAGGCCAACACCAGCCTGACCACCAGGCCAGCACCAGCAGGACACACACACACACACCCCTACAGACACACACACACATCCCTACACACACATCCCTACACCCCACCCCCCCTTGGCCCCTTACACAGCCCCGTCTACCTCCCAAACGGGCCACCAAGGTCGGCACAGACAGAGGGCTGGTGGGGCCTGCAGTGAGACGGATGGATAGATGGATGGAAGAAGGGAGGGAGGGAGGGAGGGAAGAAGGGAAGAAGGGAGGAAGGGGGATTTGGCACTGTCACTTACACACTCTCTCTCTCTCTTCTCAGTCTGTGAAAACATGCCTCAGGGCATCCTCTGCCACAGAAGGCAGAAAAAACGAGTGTGGCTTTTTCATCCCTTCATCCACCCCTCTCTCTCCTCCAAACGTGTGTGTGTGTGTGTGTGTGTGTGTGTGTGTGTACATGCTGTGTGCATGCTGTGGGGTCTGCTGACAGCAGTGGACACATTTATTTGAATGCAATTAATAATATTCATGATTGTGGTACTGTAAAATATGTAATAAATATTTTTTATACAAAAGTTCAACCAGGAAGTTCTGAACGCTCGTTTAGCAGCGTAACATAATCCACTCTGTTAACTATTTATATGGTCGTAGTGGGAATGACTACAAACGTATCATTATCAGCGTCTCGTTTCTTCTCCTTCCTGTTAGCCACGTGCCGAAATGTCATTCACCTGTTGACTTTTAGCCTATAAAGTACGGCACGATAATGCACATTCCGCAGGCTTTAACCCGTGGTCTCGCTCTTGCAATTATCACTTTCCTCTCTCTCAACCAATGAGATCTACTTACATGTCAATTTACCCTTGTTCTCTCACGTTGCTGTTTTTCAGCAACAGTTTTGGTAGTTCTCTGCTTTGTGTTGTTTAAGTCATGTCAGATACTGAAACTGAGGCTGAGGATACAGGTGGCGGGGTAGCCTAGTGGTTAGAGCGTTGGGCTTGTAACCGAAAGGTTGCAAGTTCGAATCCCCAAGCTGATAAGGTACAAATTTGTCCTTCTGCCCCTAAGTTTTCCTAGGCCGTCATTGAAAATAAGAATTTGTTCTTAACTGACTTGCCTAGTAAGATAAATAAACATGTCCCTTGTTCCAGCGATTGGATCTTCACCCACTCCCAGGTGATCCCTCCAAAGGAAGAGAAGAAGAAGTTACAGAGTTGCGATTAGGCAGGTGGTCCGTTAACCAATCCACAACTTCTGGTAATACCGTCCGAGAAGGGAATTCACAGTGGTTCCAGGAGCTCCTTACTGGCTGCAAATGAGGGCATGCTTTTCTCGGGAGAAGAGGTCGTTTCTCCGAGAGGGAAGAAAAGGCTTCCGAATCCTGCTTTCGCTAGTCCCAAGGACTCCAGTCTACACCTGGATGGCAGGTGGTTTTCCCCCGGTGATGCGTTGTGCAGACCTCTCTGTTTAATCCCAGGAGAAGAGAGCTTGATAATAGTCAAGATTGGGTGGTTACCCGGCATTCTACGTTAATCATCATTTATTTCAGCTATCAGGGTGGATTTATTGTTAATGCTCATTTTACAGATAGTCTTGAGAATTATAATTCATAATTAGCCAATAAATAGGCATTTTTATACATCCTTTCAGTGTAGCATCTATTGTGCTGCACAAATTGCAAGCTCTGAACCTTTTCACCTGGGTCATAGCAGCTAGCTAGCTATAGGTACCCCTGGCTAATGTCTCTGTCCCGAAGCAAGCACCAATTAGCCTGGAGCTAGCCTATGCTAAGCCCATCTCCTGGCTAGCTGAAGAGGTCCATCAACCACTCCTTGGGCTACAATATCTATTTTGCCAATTGGCCTGGACCCCTTTTACTGCCAACACGGAGCCCCCCACGATCTATCACTATTGGTCTACTGACGTAATCCACCCGAGGGGGTTTCAACAGGCTCCTCCGTCGCAACGTCCCCTGAAGGCCCATCCGCTAGCCTGAATCGCCGCATCTCCAGTTCGCCTAGCTACCCACTGGTCCCTATGATCACTCGGCTACGCATGCCTCTGCCTAATGTCAATATGCCTTGTCCATTGATGTTTTGGTTGGTGATTATTGTCTTATTTCACTGTAGAGACTCCAGCCCTGCTCAATATGCCTTAGCTAACCCTTTAGTTCCATCTCCCACGGTGACCTCATCTGGTTTAAATGATGTCTCTAGAGACAAAACCTCTCTCATCGTCACTCAATGCCTTGGCTTACCTCCACTGTACTCACATCATACCCTTGTCTGTACATTATGCCTTGAATCTATTCTTCCGAACCCAGAAACCTGCTCCTTTTACTCTCTGTTCCGAACGCACTAGACGACCAGTTATTTTAGCCTCTAGCTGTACTCTTATCCTACTCCTCCTTTGTTCCTCTGGTCATGTAGAGGTTAATCCAGGCCCTGCAGTCCCCAGCATCACTGCAGACCCCAGCATCACTGCCATTCCCCAGGCCCCCTCATTTGTTGACTTTTGTAACCGTAAAAGCTTTGGTTTCTTGCATGTTAACATCAGCAGCCTCCTCCCTAAGTTTGTTTTATTCACTGCTTTAGCACACTCCGCCAACCCCGATGTCCTAGGCGTGTCTGAATCCTGGCTTAGGGAGGCCACCAAAAATCCTGAAATTTCCATCCCTAACAATAATATTTTCCAAACTGCCAAATGGGGCGGTGTTGCAATCTACTGCAGAGATAGACTGCAGAGTTATGTCTTACTATCCAGGTCTGTGCCCAAACAATTTGAGTTCCACTTTAAAAATCCACCTTTCCAGAAACAAGTCTCTCACCATTGCCGCTTGTTGTAGACCCCCCTCGGCTCCCAGTTTTGCCTTTGACACCATATGTGAATTGATCGCCCCATCTATCTTCTGAAATTGTACTGTTAGGTGACCTAAATTGGGACAAGCTTTATACCCCGGCTGTCCTACAATCTCAGCTAGATGTCCTCAGTCTCACACAAATCATCAAGGACCCTACCAGGAATAACCCTAAATCCGTAACCATCTTAGATATCATCCTGACCATCCTGCCCTCTAAATACACCTCTGCTGTCTTCAACCAGGAACTCAGCGGTCACTGCCTGATTGCCTGCATGCGTATTGGGTCCACGGTCAAACAACCACCACTCATCACTGTCAAACGCTCCATAAAAAACACTTCAGAGAGCAGGCCTTTCTGATCGACCTAGCCCGGGTATCCTGGAAGGATATTGACCTCATCCCGTCAGTAGAGGATGCCTGGTTGCTATTCAAAAGTGCTCTCCTCTCCATCTTAAATAAGCATGCCCCTTTCAAAAAATTTAGAACTATACAGATATAACGTCCTGTGGCGTATTGCATTAGCATCGAATAGCCCCCGCGATATGCACATTTTCAGGGAAGTCAGGAACCAATATACTCAGTCAGTTAGGAAAGCAAAGGCTAGCTTTTTCAAACAGAAATTTGCATCCTGTAGCACTTATTTTCAACTTAAATAGATGAGAGAGGCCTGTAATTTTCATCATAGGTACACTTCAACTATGACGATTGACAGTGAAAAGAAGGAAGTCTGTACAGAATAAAAAATATTCCCAAACATTTATCATGATTGCAACAAGGCACTAAAGTAATATTGCAAAAAATGTGGCAGAGCAATTATCTTTTTGTCCTGAATAAAAAGAGTTATAGTTGGGGGCAAATCCAACACGTCACTGAGTATGGCGGTGTAGAAGAAAGTGCCTTAGAAAGCTACAAACGCCTCCGTTGGTTGGGCTAGTATGGTCAGTCCAATATCTACAGTAAAAACACAGGACAGGTAAACAGGAAGGAACTCTGCAGCAAACAGTCATTTCGTTATTTATAGTAGTAGTAGTGTTCACTCCTGCCTCGGTCTGCTCCAAATCCTCCTTTACGGAAAAAGGTTTTTTTCCTATCTTCTCTAATCAATTATTTTTTATCGGAATCATCTTATGGGTATGATTCTTATTGGCTACAGATATATATAAAAAAAAAATATACATAAAACAAATGGAATGAAGCTAAGCACTGGCAAAATCCTACAGGAAGACCTGGTTCAGTTTGCTTTCCAACAGACACTGGGAGACAAATTCACCTTTTTAGCAGGACAATAACCTAAAACACAAGGCCAAATATACACTGGGGTTGCTTACCAAAGGCAACATTGAATGTTCCTGAGAGGCCTAGTTACAGTTTTGACTTAAATCGGCTTTAAAATCTATGGCAAGACATGAAAATGGCTGTGTAGTAATGATCAAGAACCAACTTGACAGAGCAGAAAGAAATGCCTTTAGATACTTACCCTGAAAGACTCACAGCTGTAATCGCTGCCAAAGGGGATTCTGACTTGTATTGACTCAGGGGGTTGAATACTTGTTAGACATTTTCTTCCACTTTTGAGTATTTTGTGTAGATCGTTTGACAATTAAATCGATGTGTATCCCCCTTTGTAACACATCACAATGTAGAAGAAAAGTGATGGGAATATTTGTTGAAGGCACTGTATATGCGTAAGGGTTATTTCAATGTCTTTATGGACAAGTGGAATGTATTTTAACTTTTGAATTTTTATTTTTTTTGCCAGGTAAGTTGACTGAGAACACATTTACAGCAACAACCTGGGGAATAGTTACAGGGGAAAGGGGGGGGGGGGGGGTGAATGAGTCAATTGTGAACTGGAGATGATTAGGTGGCCATGATGGTATGAGGGACAGATCAGGAATTTAGGCAGGACACCGGGGTTAACACCCCTACTCTAACAATAAGTGCCATGGGATCTTTAGTGACCACAGAGAGTTCACACAACCATTTTAACATTCCATCTGAAAGACAGCACCCTACACAGGGCAATGTCCCCAATAACTGCTGTGGGGCACTGGGACCAACCCTGCTTAGCTCCAGAGGCAAGCCAGCAGCATCTGGTCTCCCATCCAGGGGACCGACCAGGACCAACCCTGCTTAGCTCCAGAGGCAAGCCAGCAGCATCTGGTCTCCCATCCAGGGGACCGACCAGGACCAACCCTGCTTAGCTCCAGAGGCAAGCCAGCAGTGGGATGCATGGTGGTACAGTGAGGATCTCTGAATGATCCAATGTTGACCTAAATGACTAATGATGATAAATACAATCCACCTGTGTGTAATCAAGTCTCCGTATAAATGCACCTGCACTGTGATAGTCTCAGAGGTCCGTTAAAAGCGCAGAGAGCATCATGAAGAACAAGGAACACACCAGGCAGGTCCGAGATACTGTTGTGAAGAAGTTTAAAGCCGGATTTGGATACAAAAAGATTTCCCAAGCATTAAACATCCCAAGGAGCACTGTGCAAGCGATAATATTGAAATGGAAGGAGTATCAGACCACTGCAAATCTCCCAAGACCTGGCCGTCCCTCTAAACTTTCAGCTCATACAAGGAGAAGACTGATCAGAGATGCAGCCAAGAGGCCCATGATCACTCTGGATGAACTGCAGAGATCTACAGCTGAGGTGGGAGACTCTGTCCATAGGACAACAATCAGTCGTATATTGCACAAATCTGGGCTTTATGGAAGAGTGGCAAGAAGAAAGCCATTTCTTAAAGATATCCATAAAAAGTGTCGTTTAAAGTTTGCCACAAGCCACCTGGGAGACACACCAAACATGTGGAAGAAGGTGCTCTGGTCAGATGAAACCAAAATTGAACTTTTTGGCAACAATGCAAAACGTTATGTTTGGCGTAAAAGCAACACAGCTGAACACACCATCCCCACTGTCAAACATGGTGGTGGCAGCATCATGGTTTGGGCCTGCTTTTCTTCAGCAGGGACAGGGAAGATGGTTAAAATTGATGGGAAGATGGATGGAGCCAAATACAGGACCATTCTGGACGAAAACCTGATGGAGTCTGCAAAAGACCTGAGACTGGGATGGAGATTTGTCTTCCAACAAGACAATGATCCAAAACATAAAGCAAAATCTACAATGGAATGGTTCAAAAATAAACATATCCAGGTGTTAGAATGGCCAAGTCAAAGTCCAGACCTGAATCCAATCGAGAATCAGTGGAAAGAACTGAAAACTGCTGTTCACAAATGCTCTCCATCCAACCTCACTGAGCTTGAGCTGTTTTGCAAGGAGGAATGGGAAAAAATTTCAGTCTCTCGATGTGCAAAACTGATAGAGACATACCCCAAGCGACTTACAGCTGTAATCGCAGCAAAAGGTGGCGCTACAAAGTATTAACTTAAGGGGGCTGAATAATTTTGCACGTCCAATTTTTCCGTTTTTGATTTGTTAAAAAAGTTTGAAATATCCAATAAATGTCGTTCCACTTCATGATTGTGTCCCACTTGTTGTTGATTCTTCACAAAAAAATACAGTTTTTTATCTTTATGTTTGAAGCCTGAAATGTGGCAAAAGGTCGCAAAGTTCAAGGGGGCTGAATACTTTCGCAAGGCACTGTATATGTAGTGTTTCTCTTGTTTCTATTTATTTGTGTTTAATTTTTTTGTCACATAATACTTACCCAATTCCACTCTTCTAGCAGTGGTGGTCCTCCGCCCTTTACACCTTATCATATTGTACCAATTGCGAAGCACTTCGCAAGTCAGTATTAGGTTGGGACTTTTGGCAGGCACCCATCATTTCCCTCATTTCAGCATGCACTATTGGGTTCAAAGGTCAACTGGCTATTTCATGTTATTCGTACGTATTGCATTATGGGTACAATCCTGCGCTCGGCGCACTTGCATTAGTAAACAGTTAATATAATACTTTCCATTACAGAATAATTGCACTTTTGTTTCATTCTTCCTTATGCATCTCTTTTAAATCTATACATCTTCTCTTCAATCTTTAGATCCAACCATTGCTCCACTGTGTACCTTTCTCCCTGGCGAGAAACTTTTTTTTTGGGGGGGGGGGGCATTCTGTTTCTGCTGTTTATTCAGTTGAGCCTGTACTTGATTTAGCTGTTTTATGATGCTCTCTTAATGCTTTTAATCTAGTGGTTTAACTGAGTTCTCTACAGGCTAGTGGTTTAACTGAGTTCTCTACAGGCTAGTGGTTTAACTGAGTTCTCTACAGGCAGCATGGTGTTGTACAGAGACATGTATTCTAGTGGTTTAACTGAGTTCTCTACAGGCAGCATGGTGTTGTACAGAGACATGTATTCTAGTGGTTTAACTGAGGTCTCTACAGGCTAGTGGTTTAACTGAGTTCTCTACAGGCAGCATGGTGTTGGTTGTATAGAGACATGTATTCTAGTGGTTTAACTGAGGTCTCTACAGGCTAGTGGTTTAACTGAGTTCTCTACAGGAAGCATGGTGTTGTACAGAGACATGTATTCTAGTGGTTTAACTGAGGTCTCTACAGGCTAGTGGTTTAACTGAGTTCTCTACAGGCAGCATGGTGTTGGTTGTGTAGAGACATGTATTCTAGTGGTTTAACTGAGGTCTCTACAGGCTAGTGGTTTAACTGAGTTCTCTACAGGCAGCATGGTGTTGGTTGTACAGAGACATGTATTCTAGTGGTTTAACTGAGTTCTCTACAGGAAGCAGGGTGTTGTATAGAGACATGTACTTGACTATCTCTCACTATCATTCCTTAAAACTCTAAAGTAGCAAGCAATTGTAAGGCTAAGTCGCTCTCGAAAAGAGCATCTGCTAAATCAATAAAACTTAAATTATGTGTGTGTGTGTGTGTGTGTGTGTGTGTGTGTGTGTGTGTGTGTGTGTGTGTGTGTGTGTGTGTGTGTGTGTGTGTGTGTGTATGTGTATGGGTGTGGTTGTGAACACTAAATAAATCATCCTAACCTTTCCCATAACCTTTCCCCCTCCCCCCCTCCCTCCCTCCCTCACCCCTGCCTGACCTTACAAGACACATTAAAGACCTCTTCATTAAAGATCATCCCATTCACCCATCTCTCCTTCCATCCCTGCACCCCTCTGCTCCCTCCTTACATCTATCGGTTCAAACGGAGGATCTCAGCGTGCTCTGTGTGTGTGTGTGTGTGTGTGTGTGTGTGTGTGTGTGTGTGTGTGTGTGTGTGTGTGTGTGTGTGTGTGTGTGTGTGTGTGTGTTTGTCTGTGTGGGTGTGTGTGTGTGTGTGCGTGTGTGTATGTGCGTGTGTGTGTGTTTACTGTCCTTGTGGGGACCTGAAGTCATCACAAGGATAGAAAAATCCTCACAAGAATAGTAAAACAAGGACATTTATGATAAGTGGGGACATTTCGCGCGTCTCCACGAGGAAAAAAATGTATTTTAGGGTCAGGGTTAAGGTAAGGTGTTAGGGTTAGGGTTATGGTAAGGTGTTAGGGTTAGAATTAGGGTCAGGGTTAAGGTAAGGTGTTAGGGTTAGAATTAGGGTTAGGGTTAAGGTAAGGTGTTAGGGTTAGAATTAGGGTCAGGGTTAAGGTAAGGTGTTAGGGTTAGAATTAGGGTCAGGGTTAAGGTAAGGTGTTAGGTTTAGAATTAGGGTTAGGGGTTAGGGTTAAGGTAAGGTGTTAGGTTTAGAATTAGGATTAGGGTTAGGGTTAAGGTAAGGTGTTAGGTTTAGAATTAGGGTTAGGGTTAAGGTAAGGTGTTAGGTTTAGAATTAGGGTTAGGGTTAAGGTAAGGTGTTAGGTTTAGAATTAGGGTTAGGGTTAGGGTTAGAATTAGGGTTAGGGTTAAGGTAAGGTGTTAGGTTTTGAATTAGGGTTAGGGTTAGGGTTAGAATTAGGGTTAGGGTTAGGGTAAGGTGTTAGGTTTAGAAGTAGGGTTAGGGTTAGGGTTAGAATTAGGGTTAGGGTTAGGGTAAGGTGTTAGGGAAATTAGGATTTTGAGAGAGAGTTTTTTTTTTATGATGATCTTTAAAACCCCACCTTTGAACCTGTTCCTCCTTGTAAGCCAAATAACTAACTTTGCATGAGCAAACAAAAATTCAACAACACAGATTTGGCCTTCTCCTTCTTTGAATAGCTGTAACCCATTATAAACATCCCAACAGTAAGTCCCACCCCGAACCTCTCACACAGACATTACAACAGTAAGTCCCACCCCCAACCTCTCACACAGACATTCCAACAGTAAGTCCCACCCCCAACCTCTCACACAGACATTCCAACAGTAAGTCCCACCCCCAACCTCTCACACAGACATTCCAACAGTAAGTCCCACCCCCTACCTCTAACACAGACATCCCAACAGAGACATTAAATGGCATTAACCTGTCACACACAGAAAACACATGAATCACAGTTTCTCTCAGAACACAGAAAGGACACCCCTGCCTGACACCCGGGTCGACCTGTACCAACCAGCTGTTTGTGGCCAGGGCTCCATGTAGAGCCCCTTCCATCGAAAACCAACCATACTTTCTGCCCCAGATACCCCCTTCCACTGATGTGACTTCACTCCTGTTAGGTTCCTCCCACCCACTCAAACTCCTAAAGGCTCAGAGTGTGAAAATCTAACAAGTCCTCCAGACCCCCTTGCAAGTGCTCAGTCTCTGCCGTCAACTGCAGTGGTGGAAACATTGGTGGCCCCTCCCCCTTTGGCCTCTCAAACACCCCCCTTACCGGCTCAGACAGTGCCTCCTGGACCTCCTCCAGGAATCTCTCCAGCAGCCTAAGAGATGTTATTCTTCTTTGTTTTGCCAGGACCTCTGGGGTTTTCCACCCCCTCCTCTCCCAGCAGTCGCAGGTCACCCAGCCTTTGTAAACCCGCTGCCATCAGTCGCCTCTGCAGGGTGGCCGACTGAACCGATCTCAAAGGGATGGCTGGGTTGTGGATGATAGGCTCCTCCCACACCCACAGCCCAGGCTCCACACCCCCTTCTCATGTGGGCCTTAGCAGCTGCCAGGCCCTCATAACTGCAGAGTAAAAATCTGAGAGACCTGCTGTACTTAACCTCTCCAGCTGTCCGTCCAACTCTAATCCACCAGCTCTCCTCAGCAGTGCACATGCTTGTTCCCTCCAGCCAACATCAGTACAGCCGTTTCTGCACCGCCTTTAGTCAGAACGCAGCCTCCCTGCTCTCCAGTTCCACCAGGCCCTGTCCTCCTTCGTGGACGGTCATGTACAAAACTGCCGCCCTCAGCGAGTGATGGACCGACCAGAAAAAGTCCACCAGCTTGCGTTGCAGGTCTGCGAGCAGACC
>NC_048589.1:41003138-41028138 GCF_013265735.2 Oncorhynchus mykiss
TGCGTAGCAATCTAAGGCACTGCATCTCAGTGCAAGAGGATTCACTACAGTCCCTGGTTTGAATCCAGGCTGTATCACATCCGGCCGTGATTGGGAGTCCCATAGGGCGGCGCAACAAATTGGCCCAGCATCGTCCAGGTTAGGCTGGGGTAGACCGTCATTGTAAATAAGCATTTGTTCTCAACTAACTTGCCTAGTTAAATATAGCTAAAATGTACAGTAAGTGCTGTTACTTTGAGGTGGAAACATCTAGGAGAAACAACGGCTCAGATGTGAAGTGGTAGGCTATACAAGCTCACAGAACGGGACTGACGAATGCTGAAGCACGTAGCATGGAAAAATCGCCCGTCCTCGTTTACAACACTCACTACCGAGTTTCAAACTGCCTCTGGAAGTAATGTCAGCACAATAATTGTTAATCGGGAGCTTCATGAAATGGGTTTCCATGGCAGAGCATCCGCACACAAGCCTAAGATCACCATGCGCAATACCAGGCATCGGCTGGAGTGGTGTAAAGCTCACCGCCATTGGACTCTGGAGCAGTGGAAACTTGTTCTCTGGAGAGATGAATCACACTTCACCATCTGGCAGTCCGACGTACGAATATGGGTTTGGCGGATACCAGGAGAACGCTACCTGCCTGAATGCATAGTGCCGACTGTAAAGTTTGGTGGAGGAGTAATAATGGTCTGGGGCTGTTTTTCATGGTTCAGGCCCCTTAGATCCAGTGAAGGGAAATCTTAACGCCACAGCATACAATGACAATTCTAGACGATTCTGTACTTCCAAATGTATGTCAACGGTTTGGGCAAGGCCCTTTTTTCGACCTCACTAACGCTTTTGTGGCTGAACTGAAGAAAGTCCCTGTAGCGATGACCAACATCAAGTGGAAAGCTTCTTCTTCCCAGAAGAGTGGAAGCTGTTAAAGCAACATATTAATGCCCATGATTGTGGAATTGAGATGTTCAGTGAGTAGGTGTCTACATACTTTTGTTCATGTAGTGTTGCTTCTGCCTAGACCTACTGTAAGGACCCATAACTTCACCTAACAATAACATAAACCTAGGATTATAAATCATGTAATATTTCAGGTGAAAAATGGAAACTAAAATGTCTGTCAGGACATTTCATAACCTGATCACCAGATCATTTTCTGAATAATCCCACTTGGCTACTCTGTAATGTGTTGTCATTCTAAATGTCCTGAATAAAGGACAATATCTCTGTGTTGTTGTACAATAGCCTATCCAGCAAGGAATTAATAGTATGTTGTACCCAGTGTGCCTAGTTTCTTCCTGGGGTGTAAATAGGAAACAACACCACTGATAAAACACAGAAAATACAGAAGCGCTACATTTACATTACAATTTAGCCACTCAGATGACGCTCCCATCTAGAGCAACCTACAGGCATGACAAAACACATATCACAGTCTTTCCCCAACCACCAATTACATACATGACAATACATATAATACATAATACAATGGGAAAAACGAAACAAAATGCATACAAAGGTGTGTATTCAGAGCAATGAGGTGTTCTTTAATCTGGATTTGAATCTTGGATTATTGCTAACTTGAATTACCTGGGGGATGGTAGAGAGTTCCATTTAGTTACCTGGGGGATGGTAGAGAGTTCCATTTAGTTACCTGGGGGATGGTAGAGAGTTCCATTTAGTTACCTGGGGGATGGTAGAGAGTTCCATTTAGTTACCTGGGGGATGGTAGAGAGTTCCATTTAGTTACCTGGGGGATGGCAGATAGTTCCATTTAGTTACCTGGGGGATGGTAGAGAGTTCCATTTAGTTACCTGGGGGATGGTAGAGAGTTCCATTTAGTTACCTGGGGGATGGCAGAGAGTTCCATTTAGTTACCTGGGGGATGGTAGAGAGTTCCATTTAGTTACCTGGGGGATGGTAGAGAGTTCCATTTAGTTACCTGGGGGATGGTAGAGAGTTCCATTTAGTTACCTGGGGGATGGCAGATAGTTCCATTTAGTTACCTGGGGGATGGTAGAGAGTTCCATTTAGTTACCTGGAGGATGGCAGAGAGTTCCATTTAGTTACCTGGGGGATGGTAGAGAGTTCCATTTAGTTACCTGGGGGATGGCAGAGAGTTCCATTTAGTTACCTGGGGGATGGTAGAGAGTTCCATTTAGTTACCTGGGGGATGGCAGATAGTTCCATTCAGTTACCTGGGGGATGGTAGAGAGTTCTATTTAGTTACCTGGGGGATGGCAGAGAGTTCCATTTAGTTACCTGGGGATGGTAGAGAGTTCCATTTAGTTACCTGGGGGATGGCAGAGAGTTCCATTTAGTTACCTGGGGGATGGTAGAGAGTTCCATTTAGTTACCTGGGGGATGGCAGATAGTTCCATTTAGTTACCTGGGGGAGGGTAGAGAGTTCCATTTAGTTACCTGGGGGATGGCAGAGAGTTACATTTAGTTACCAAGGGGAGGGTAGAGAGTTACATTTAGTTACCTGGGGGATGGCAGAGAGTTCCATTTAGTTACCTGGGGGATGGTAGAGAGTTCCATTTAGTTACCTGGGGGATGGCAGAGAGTTCCATTTAGTTACCTGGGGGATGGCAGAGAGTTACATTTAGTTACCTAGGGGATGGCAGAGAGTTCCATTTAGTTACCTGGGGGATGGTAGAGAGTTCCATTTAGTTACCTGGGGGATGGCAGAGAATTCCATTTAGTTACCTGGGGGATGGTAGAGAGTTCCATTTAGTTACCTGGGGGATGGTAGAGAGTTCCATTTAGTTACCTGGGGGATGGCTGAGAGTTCCATTTAGTTACCTGGTGGATGGCAGAGAGTTCCATTTAGTTACCTGGGGGATGGTAGAGAGTTCCATTTAGTTACCTAGGGGATGGTAGAGAGTTACATTTAGTTACCTGGTGATGGCTGAGAGTTAAATTTAGTTACCTGGGGGATGGTAGAGAGTTCCATTTAGTTACCTAGGGGATGGTAGAGAGTTACATTTAGTTACCAGGTGATGGCTGAGAGTTACATTTAGTCAGGGCTTAATTTATTAATGTTCTGGACCTGGTGTCTGTTAATAAAGCGACCTCTGGCTCCCTGTCATGCACTGATGAGTGTCCGAACTCTGTGCCACCTGCTTGAACATATAGTTCGGTACCTTCAACCTCTCCTCAGCTTTGAGCCGGGAGAGATTGACATTCACCCTCTGTGTACGTCTCAGTGCAATACGTGCTGCTCTGTTGTGGACCAACTGCATTTTGCCTTTGTCCTTATGTTCCACACCTGACCACACAACTGAAGTAGTCCAAGTGTGACAAGACTAGGGCTTGTAGGACCTGTCTGCTTGACTGAGATGTCAAGAAAGGAGAGCAATGCACGATCATGAGCAGACCTCTTCCCATTTCACTAACCATTGAGTCTATATGTTTTGACCGTTGTAGCTTGCTATCTAGGGTGACACCCGGCAGTTTAGTCTCTTCAACTTGCTCAATAGCAACATTATTCAACAATAGATCCTGATGAGGTTGTTGATCTTAGCCATGTTCTGTTATAATCTCCACCCGGCACAGCCAGAAAAGGACTGGCCACCCCTCATAGCCTGGTTCCTCTCTAGGTTTCTACCTAGGTTCTGGCCTTTCTAGAAGCCACTGTGCTTCTACACCTACGCCTGCATTGCTTGGTGTTTGGGGTGTTTCAGGCTGGGTTTCTGTACAGCGCTTTGTGACATCAGCTGATGTAAGACGGGCTATATAAATACATTTGATTGATTGATTGATTGATTGGGTTGAAACATTAAGTCAAGCCCAAGTCTGCTTGATGGTAATAGTGCTCACTGTTGTCCCTAGAGGCCGGTTCTGAAAGCATTTCCTGACGTCCTCAGCAGGTGGATAGACGTCCAATTCCGAAGTCACTCTTGAGCGATCTGCCTGTGAGGGAGAGGTAAAAGTGATAATTGGGCACAACAGTCAACTCTCAGTGTCCTTCGTCATCCGCCTCTTAATAAACTTGTGTCACTCGTTTGTCTTTCAATATTTCTTACGCTCCTGAAAAACAGCTGTTTGTTCTCTGAAAAAAAGCCCTGCATTCTTACTGTGTGTTGACTATAAGACTCTCTCTAAATTTTTGGATAAAAAAGTTCCATATTCCGTAGTGGTAGTGAGCAACGGTTGTCTGTGGGAGCTAGAGACAGACCAGGGAGGGACAGTAGGCCCTCTCCCTGCCTTCCATCTCTCTGTAGGGGTCTCTCTGCCTGCCTGCCAGGATTGCCTGCATCGCTAGGACCCCTGAGGGGGGAATAGCCAAATGTCACCTGGACCTGAAACAAAGCGATAGGGAGAGAGAGACACAGACATGGGACAGGCAGAACGCTCAAGAGTGACTTCAAAATTGGACGTCTATCCATGTCCTGAGGACGTTGGGAAATGTCTTCAAAACCATCCACTAGGGGCAACAGTGAGCGCTATTACCATCAAGTAGACTTGGGTTTTGCTACAGGTGTGGTGGATGGGCGTAATCCTATGAATCTGGATCAGGTTGCGTGTTTGATCCCAGTGGTGAACACTCATTTTAAATGGTTTAATTTTAACGCTATCCCAAACCTTAACCTTCTAAATGTGACGTTTGGTGCAACAGAACAATACTGAGAAGAAGGAGTCAACCTAGGGTGTCAAAAATGCTTCGAAATTTGACGTTCGGAGAAACGTGGATAAACGTCTAATTCTGCAGTGAGACTGTGAGAGCTTGCTATACTTAATACTTTAGGTTTGTTTTATAAGTTGAGGACATGTTGCGTTTCATTAACTCTGTCTGTCTGTGTGATATTCAAACACCTGCTCCATTGTTTGGAACAGTTGGACACTTTATCTGTCTGTCCATTAGGCTTCAGATACTCAGTCCTGCTGCTGACTCCGACAGAGAGAGAAAGTGAGAGAGAGAGAGAGAGAGAGAGAGAGAGAGAGAGAGAGAGAGAGAGAGAGAGAGAGAAAGAGAGAGAGAAAGAGAGAGAGAAAGAGAGAGAGAGAAAGAGAGAGAGAGAGAGAGAGAGAGAGAGAGAGAGAGAGAGAGAGAGAGAGAGAGAGAGAGAGAGAGCGTGGGCATGTGCTCGCCTTTGTGTGTGTGTCTGTGTCAGAAAATAGAATGTAGAATGTAGAATATAGAAAACGGAAAGTGACGAGGAGTTTAAATAGACACAAATCAAAACAACGGCAAGAATTCTCCTCCTTTTTTCTGTACCCTTAATTATTCCATGTCAGTGTGGTTAAGATACGGATCTTTTGTGAAGAAACAGCAGGCAGCTGTGTTAGCAGAGAGAGGATCATGTGTAACCTTCAGCAAACTGAAGGTCACAGTACTAACATTTACATTTGACGTTTTAGTCATTTAGCAGACACTCTTATCCATAACGGCTTACAGTTAGTGCATTCACCTTAAAATAGCTGAGACAACTACGTATAGTCGTAGTTCGTACATTCTTCTTGATGGCAGTAAAAGACAAGTGGCCATGAGACCAGAACAGTGTGCACGGGTTGGGGTGTAGGGTTTGAGCATAGCCTGAAGGTAGGGAGGGGCAGTTCCCCTTGCTGCTATGTAGGCAAGTATTTTTTAATTTAACCTTTATTTAAATAGGCAAGTCAGTTAATTAAGAACAAATTCTTATTTACAATGATGGCCTACCCCGGGCCAAACCGTAACCCGGACGACGCTGGGTCAATTGTGCGCCACCCGTCCTGTAATGCAGGCGAGCTTTGACTGGAAGCCAGTGGAGTGTGCTACGGAGCAGGGTGACATGGGAGAACTTGGGAAGGTTGAACACCATGTGGGCTGGATTCTGGATGAATAAGTGAGGAGCCCAGCCAACAGAGAGTTGCAGTACTTCAGACGAGAGATGACAAGAGCCTGGATTAAGAAATGTTGTACAGTCGTGGCAAAAAGTTTTGAGAATGACACAAATATTAATTTTCACAAAGTCTGCTGGCTCAGTTTGTATGATGGCATTTTGCATTTACTCCAGAATGTTTGAAGAGTGATCAGATGAATTGCAATTAATTGCAAAGTCCCTCTTTGCCATGCAAATCAACTGAATCCCCCCGAAACATTTCCACTGCATTTCAGCTCTGTCACAAAAGGACCAGCTGACATCATGTCAGTGATTCTCTCGTTAACACAGGTGTATGAGTGTTGACGAGGACAAGGCTGGAGATCACTCTGTCATGCTGATTGAGTTCGAATAACAGACTGGAAGCTTCAAAAGGAGGGTGGTGCTTGGGATCATTGTTCTTCCTCTGTCAACCATTGTTACCTGCAAGGACGTGCCGTCATCATTGCTTTGCACAAATAGGGCTTCACAGGCAAGGATATTGCTGCCAGTAACATTGCACCTAAATCAACCATTTCTTAGATCATCAAGAACTTCAAGGAGAGCGGTTCAATTGTTGTAAAGAAGACTTCAGGGTACCCAAGAAAGTCCAGCAAGCACCAGGACCGTCTCCTAAAGTTTATTCAACAGTGGGGTCGGGGCATCACTAGTACATAGATTGCTCAGGAATGGCAGCAGGTAGGTGTGAGTGCATCTGCACGCACAGTGAGGCAAAGCCTTTTGAAAGATGGCCTGGTGTCAAGAAGGGCAGCAAAGAAGCCACATCAGGGACAGACTGATATTCTGCAAAAGGTACAGGGATTGGACTGCTGAGGACTGGGGTAAAGTCATTTTCTCTGATGAATCCCCTTTCCGATTGTTTGGGGCATCCGAAAAAAGCTTGTCCGGAGAAGACAAGGTGAGAGCTACCATCAGTCCTGTGTCATGCCAACAGTAAAGCATCCTGAGACCATTCATGTGTGGGGTTGCTTCTCAGCCAAGGGAGTGGGCCCACTCACAATTTTGCCTAAAAACAGAGCCATGAATAAAGAATGGTACCAACACATTCTCCGAGAGCAACTTCTTCCAACCATCCAGGAACAGTTTGGTGACGAACAATGCCTTTTCCAGCATGATGGAGCACCTTGCCATAAGGCAAAAGTGATAACTAAGTGGCTCGGGGAACAAAACATCGATATTTTGGGTCCATGGCCAGGAAACTCAGAGGACCTTAATCCCATTGAGAACTTGTGGTCAATCCTCAAGAGGCGGTGGACAAACAAAAACCCACAAATTTTGACAAACTCCAAGCATTGATTATGCAAGAATGGGCTGCCATCAGTCAGGATGTGTGATGACAGCATGCCAGGGCGGATTGCAGAGGTCTTGAAAAAGAAGGGTCAACGCTGCAAATGTTGTCTCTTTGTATCAGCTTCATGTAATTGTCAATAAAAGCCTTTGACACTTATGAAATGACTGTAATTATACTTCAGTATTCCATAGTAACATCTGACAAAAATATCTAAAGACACTGAAGCAGCTAACTTTTAAACTGTGGAAATTAATATTTGTGTCATTCTCAAAACTTTAGGGCACGACTGTACACTGTACTCTACGGATGTTGTAGAGCTTGAACCTGCAGGAGATGTTTTGCAGAGATTGACAGGGTGTTGTCCAGGGTCACAGCAAGGTTCTTTGCACTCTGGGAGGGGACGCCGTGGAGTTGTCTACCGTGATGGAGAGGTCTAGGAGCGGGCAGGCCTTCCCCGTGCAGGAAGAGCAGCTCTGTCTTGTCGAGGTTGAGCTTGAGGGGTTGGGCCGAGCTTAGATATCTTCCAGGCACGCAGAGTTTCAAAAGGGGGGAAGGAGAAAAGTAGTTGAGTGTCATCAATGAAAAGAGAGACCATGTAAGGATATGACAGAGTATATAGAGAAGAGGGTCTAGAACCGAGCCCTGGGGGACACCAGTAGTGAGAGTACGTGGTGCAGACACAGATCCTCTCCACATCACCAGGTAGGAGCGACCTACCAGGTAGGATTCAATCCAAGCTCTCACAGTCTCAAGTTAGAATTAGAAACGTTTCTAAAAGGTCAAATCTTGAAGTGTTTAAGTTCAAATTTAGGAATCCAAAACGTGTAAGATTAAGTTCAGGCATTAGGGATTGGACTCTTTTTTTCAACTTTCTCCTAAAACGACATACTCAAATCTGCCTGTAGCTCAGGACCTGAAGCACGTATATGCATATTCTTGATACCATTTTGAAAGGCAACACTTTGAAGGTTCTGGAAATGTTTAAAAAACATTTTTATTTCACCTTTATTTAACCAGGTAGGCTAGTTAAGAACAAGTTCTCATTTACACCTGTGACCTGGCCAAGATAAAGCAAAGCAGTACGACAAATACAACAACACAGGGAGGTAAAGGCAAAAAAAGGCCACGGTGACGAAGTAAATACAATATAGCAAGTAAAACACTGGAAGTGTTTGCAGAGGAAGAATGTGCAGAGTAGAGATAAAAAATAATGGGGTGCAAAAGAGCAAAATAAATAAATAAATAAATACAGTAGGGGAGAGGTAGTTGTTTGGGCTAAATTATAGATGGGCTATGTACAGGTGCAGTAATCTGTGAGCTGCTCTGACAGCTGGTGCTTAAAGCTAGTGAGGGAGATAAGTGTTTCCAGGTTCAGAGATTTTTGTAGTTCGTCCCAGTCATTGGCAGCAGAAAACTGGAAGGAGGAAGAATTCTTCCAAAAGAAGAAATGGTTTTGGGGGTGACCAGAGAGATATACCTGCTGGAGCGCGTGCTACAGGTGGGTGATGCTATGGTGACCAGCGAGCTGAGATAAGGGGGGACTTTACCTAGCAGGGTCTTGTAGATGACCTGGAGCCAGTGGGTTTGGCGACGAGTATGAAGCGAGGGCCATCCAACGACAGCGAACAGGTCGCAGTGGTGGGTAGTATATGGGGCTTTAGTGACAAAACGGGTGGCACTGTGATAGACTGCATCCAATTGATTGAGTAGGGTATTGGAGGCTATTTTGTAAATGACATTGCCGAAGTCGAGGATCGGTAGGATGGTCAGTTTTACGAGGGTATGTTTGGCAGCATGAGTGAAGGATGCTTTGTTGCGAAATAGGAAGCCAATTCTAGATTTAACTTGGATTGGAGATGTTTGATGTGAGTCTGGAAGGAGAGTTTACAGTCTAACCAGACACCTAGGTATTTGTAGTTGTCCACATATTCTAAGTCAGAACCGTCCAGAGTAGTGATGCTGGACGGGCGGGCAGGTGCATGCAGTGATCGGTTGAAGAGCATGCATTTAGTTTTACTTGTATTTAAGAGCAATTGGACTCCATGGAAGGAGAGTTGTATGGAATTGAAGCTCGTCTGAGGGTTGTTAACACAGTGTCCAAAGAAGGGCCAGAAGTATACAGAAGGGTGTCGTCTGCGTAGAGGTGGATCAGAGACATGGATCAGAGACATCATTGATGTATACAGAGAAGAGAGTCGGCCCAAGAATTGAACCCTGTGGCACCCCCATAGAGACTGCCAGAGGCCCGGACAACAGACCCTCCGATTTGACACACTGAACTCTATCAGATAAGTAGTTGGTGAACCAGGCGAGGCAATCATTTGAGAGACCAAGGCTGTTGAGTCTGCCGATGAGGATGTGGTGATTGACAGAGTCGAAAGCCTTGGCCAGGTCAATGAATACAGCTGCACAGTATTGTTTCTTATCAATGGGGGTTAAGATATCATTTAGGACCTTGAGGGTGGCTGAGGTGCACCCATGACCAGCTCTGAAACCAGATTGCATAGCAGAGAAGGTGCGGTGGGATTCGAAATGGTCGGTAATCTGTTTGTTGACTTGGCTTTTGAAGACCTTAGAAAGACAGGGTAGGATAGATATAGGTCTGTAGCAGTTTGGGTCTAGAGCTTCCCCCCCTTTTGAAGAGGGGGATGACCGCAGCTGCTTTCCAATCTTCGGGAATCTCAGAAGACACGAAAGAGAGGTTGAACAGGCTAGTAATATACACACACACACACACACACACACACACACACACACACACACACACACACACACACACACACACACACACACACACACACACACACACGCGCGCGCACACACGCGCACACACACACGGAGGGGAGAAGATAGGTACTCTGTGATGGGTTCTGAGTTCTAAACTGAAAAATATGACGTATCCTTATTCGTGTCACTGAGGGAGGAAGGGGAATGGAGAACATTTACATTCTGTCAGGATAAGCTATTGTTAGACGCCAGGGATCCTATGGGGACGAGTGAGGAATTTGTGGCCGAGGCCAAATCAGATGACGTGAGGAAGAGCAGCCATGACTAGAGTCCTGTCTAGCAACATATATGTATTGGCTGTTCAGATGTATAGGTGGAGGCTCAGAATAGGAGAAAAGGTTCAATACCAGTACTTGTGTTGTTTTTTTAGTCTGTTCAAGCTGCCCAACCCTTTGGGTGAATAAACTTGGTTTGAGCTTTTAATTAAAGTTGTCCGTCAGTATGTTACCCTGCTCTTTAGAACCTAAGATCTACCTTGGTCTGGAAAGAGAGAGAGAGAGAGAGACACTATCTACGTGTGTGTGTGTGTGTGTGTGTGTGTGTGTGTGTGTGTGTGTGTGTGTGTGTGTGTGTGTGTGTGTATGTGTGTGTGTGTGTGTGTGTGTGTGTGTGTGTGTGTGTGTGTGTGTGTGTGTGTGTGTGTGTGTGTGTGTCAGAGGTTTACAGCTGTGACCCAGAATAAGATGGTTGTTATCGCCTCGTGCCAGTCTGCCCTTGTCTCTCTCTTGGGGAGGTGACTGTCGCCAACTCCCCATCCCAATCCCCACACTATTAAACTACACAAACACACATGGCCGGGCCTAACCTTTCGAGCAAATCAACTCCAATATGGTACAGACACTAGGGCTGTGTTCCCTGTGTAGCACTTTTTAAACTCAAAATACCAGAGACATCAGGTCTGTGTTCCCTGAGTAGCACTTTTTAAACTCAAAATACCAGAGACATCAGGTCTGTGTTCCCTGTGTAGCACTTTTTAAACTCAAAATACCAGAGACATCAGGTCTGTGTTCTCAGAGTAGCACTTTTTAAACTCAAAATACCAGAGACATCAGGTGTGTGTTCTCTCCGAGTAGCACTTTTTAAACTCAAAATACCAGAGACATCAGGTCTGTGTTCTCAGAGTAGCACTTTTTAAACTCAAAATACCAGAGACATCAGGTCTGTGTTCTCTCCGAGTAGCACTTTTTAAACTCAAAATACCAGAGACATCAGGTCTGTGTTCTCAGAGTAGCACTTTTTAAACTCAAAATACCAGAGACATCAGGTCTGTGTTCTCAGAGTAGCACTTTTTAAACTCAAAATACCAGAGACATCAGGTGTGTGTTCTCTCCGAGTAGCACTTTTTAAACTCAAAATACCAGAGACATCAGGTCTGTGTTCTCAGAGTAGCACTTTTTAAACTCAAAATACCAGAGACATCAGGTCTGTGTTCTCTCCGAGTAGCACTTTTTAAACTCAAAATACCAGAGACATCAGGTCTGTGTTCTCAGAGTAGCACTTTTTAAACTCAAAATACCAGAGACATCAGGTCTGTGTTCTCTCCGAGTAGCACTTTTTAAACTCAAAATACCAGAGACATCAGGTCTGTGTTCTCAGAGTAGCACTTTTTAAACTCAAAATACCAGAGACATCAGGTCTGTGTTCTCAGAGTAGCACTTTTTAAACTCAAAATACCAGAGACATCAGGTCTGTGTTCTCCCTGTGTAGCACTTTTTATACTCAAAATACCAGAGACATCAGGTCTGTGTTCTCAGAGTAGCATTTTTTAAAGGTCTACTTTCCTCAATAATTCATTTTTCCAAGAATGACAGGTCAGGCTTCTGAAGGCCAGAATATCTTATTTTGTTTTTAGCCTAGCTCCGTAATTAATGAACTGTAATGATTTAAGTAATTAATGAACTGTAATGATTTAAGTAATTAATTGGCTGCATTGTCAATCAATGATCAAGTGCTAGGCTTCATCAGACATTTTGAATAATGAATTGACAATGTTTGAATATAGTTGTCACGTTCTGACCTTAGTTCCTTTCTTTTGTCTTTTGTTTCAGTATGGTCAGGGCGTGAGTTGGGGTGGGTTGTCTATGTTCGTTTTTCTATGATTTGGTATTTCTGTGTTCGGCCTGGTATGGTTCTCAATCAGAGGCAGCTGTCAATCGTTTTCCCCTGATTGAGAACCGTATTTAGGTAGCCTGTTTTCCTTTGTGTTTTGGTGGGTGGCTGTTTTCAGTCTTTGTGTGTCTGCACCAGACAGAACTGTTCCGGTTGTTTCTTTGTTGTTTTGTTATTCAGTGTTCAGTTTTATTCATTAAATAAGATGAACACTTACCACGCTACGCTTTGGTCCTCTCCTTCTTCCCAAGACAGCCGTTACAATAGTTCAATAATAATAACAATAACGGTAGTAATAATGATAATAATAATAATAATTGTTATTTGGTGTGTGGTTATATGTTTTTTTAGCTATTTCACACATGTACAAGTGTGTATTAATATGCAAGTGTGAATTGTAAATGTATTTTTCTTCATTTTCTTCATCACTCCCGATGATTTTGTAGTCAATGTTTACAACTAAAAATATGAGTCATTTAGCAGACGTTCTTATACAGAGCCGTTTACCATAGTGAGTGCATACATCTTCACACAGGTCCTACATGGGAATTAAACCCAGAATCACGCCACAATAACAAAATCCCAGCTGGCATTGGAAGCATGCTCTACCAACTAAGCAACACGGGACAACTGTTTTAAATCGTATTTTTATGAGAGAAAAAAAAGTCAATACAAAAAATGATTTGATATTATTCAAACGATGTTTCAATAATTAAATGTCTATCACGGGAATAACAGTCATTTGTTTTTCTGTCTGTAATAGTAGATGATTGCAGGTTGGACTGTATGTACATACAGCCAGCTATCATGTTCATATTTTTTTGTCTCTATTTTCACTTCCTGTCTTCATCTCTATCTGTTTCCTTTCACTTGAATTCATTTTATTTTCATCTGTCTCTCTTGGTGACTTACCCTGTCTGTTGTACCAGAACTAGCTGGCTCTAAATGTTTCCTAAGAGTTGTGACAACCCCTGTCTGTTGTACCAGAACTAGCTGGCTCTAAATGTTTCCTAAGAGTTGTGACAACCCCTGTCTGTTGTACCAGAACTAGCTGGCTCTAAATGTTTCCTAAGAGTTGTGACAACCCCTGTCTGTTGTACCAGAACTAGCTGGCTCTAAATGTTTCCTAAGAGTTGTGACAACCCCTGTCTGTTGTACCAGAACTAGCTGGCTCTAAATGTTTCCTAAGAGTTGTGGCTGCACCTGTCTGTTGTACCATAACTAGCTGGCTCTAAATGTTTCCTAAGAGTTGTGGCTGCACCTGTCTGTTTTACCAGAACTAGCTGGCACTAAATGTTTCCTTGGAGTTGTGGCTGCACCTGTCTGTTTTACCATAACTAGCTGGCTCTAAATGTTTCCTAAAAGTTGTGGCTGCACCTGTCTGTTTTACCACAACTAGCTGGCACTAAATGGTTCCTAGAGTTGTGGCTGCACCTGTCTGTTTTACCATAACTAGCTGGCTCTAAATGTTTCCTAAGAGTTGTGGCTGCACCTGTCTGTTTTACCATAACTAGCTGGCACTAAATGGTTCCTAGAGTTGTGGCTGCACCTGTCTGTTTTACCATAACTAGCTGGCACTACAAATGTTTCCTAGAGTTGTGGCTGTACTTGTCTGTTGATCCATAACTAGATGGCACTGCAAATGTTTGTGGATGCATCTGTCGGTTGTATCAAATAACATGTATTTATTTATAAAGCCCTTCGTACATCAGCTGATATCTCAAAGTGCTGTACAGAAACCCAGCCTAAAACCCCAAACAGCAAGCAATGCAGGTGTAGAAGCACGGTGGCTTGGAAAACCTCCCTAGAAAGGATAGAAACCTAGAGAGGAACCAGGCTATGAGGGGTGGCGAGTCCTCTTCTGGCTGTGCCGGGTGGAGATTATAACAGAACATGGCCAAGATGTTCAAATGTTCATAAATGACCAGCATGGTCAAATAATAATAATCACAGTAGTTGTCGAGGGTGGAACAAGTCAGCACCTCAGGAGTAAATGTCAGTTAGCTTTTCATAGCCGATCATTCAGAGTATCTCTACCGCTCCTGCTGTCTCTAGAGAGTTGAAAACAGCAGGTCTGGGACAGGTAGCACATCCGGTGAACAGGTCAGGGTTCCATAACCGCAGGCAGAACAGCTGAAACTGGAGCAGCAGCACGGCCAGGTGGACTGGGGACAGCAAGGAGTCATCATGCCAGGTAGTCCTGAGACATGGTCCTAGAGCTAAAGGTCCTCCGAGAGAGAGAAAAAAAGAAAGAGAGAATTAGAGAGAGCATACTTAAATTCACACAGGACACCGGAAAAGACAGGAGAAGTACTCCAGACATAACAGACTGACCCTAGCCCCCCGACACATAAACTACTGCAGCATAAATACTGGAGGCTGAGACAGGAAGGGGTCAGGAGACACTGTGGCCCCATCTGATGATACCCCCGGAAAGGGCCAAATAGGCAGGATATAACCCCACCGACTTTGCCAAAGCACAGCCCCCACACCACTAGAGGGATATCTTCAACCACCAACCTACCATCTTGAGACAAGGCCGAGTATAGCCCACAAAGATCTCTGCCACGGCACAACCCAAGGGGGGCGCCAACCCAGACAGGAAGATCACGTCAGCGACACAACCCACTCAAGTGACGCACCCCTCCTAGGGACGGCATGGAAGAGCACCAGTAAAGCCAGTGACTCAGCCCCTGTAATAGGGTTAGAGGCAGAGAATCCCAGTGGAGAGAGGGGAACCGGCCAGGCAGAAACAGCAAGGGTGGTTCGTTGCTCCAGAGCCTTTCCGTTCACCCTCACACTCCTGGGCCAGACTACACTCAATCATATGACCTACTGAAATGTTTCCCTAGAGCTCTGGCTGCACCTGTCTGTTATACCATAACTACCTGGCACTCCAAATGTTTACTTAGAGATGTTGCTGCCCCTGTCTGTTGTACCATAAATACCTGGCACTCCAAATGTTTCTTAAGAGATGTGGCTACCCCTGTCTGTTGTACCTTAACTAGATGGCACTCCAAATGTTTCCTAAGAGATGTGGCTGCAACTTTCTGCTGTACCTTAACTAGATGGCACTCCAAATGTTTCCCGAGAGTTGTGGCTACCCCTGTCTGTTGTACCTTAACTAGATGGCACTCCAAATGTTTCCTAAGAGATGTGGCTACCCCTGTCTGTTGTACCTTAACTAGATGGCACTCCAAATGTTTCCCGAGAGTTGTGGCTGCAACTTTCTGCTGTACCTAGGCTAGATGGGCCGCTACTGTCCCACCTGACCAACATCCAGTGAAAGTGCAGTGCCCAAATTCAAACTACAGAATTGTAAATATTTAACATTCTTGAAAATACACATGCAATATGTCAAAATAAAGCTTAACTTCTTGTTAATCCAGCCACGGTGTCAGATTTCAAAAAGGCTTTACGGCGAAAGCAAACCATGCGATTATCTGAGGACAGCACCCCATCAAACAAACACAGACAATCATAATTCATCCTGCCAGGAGGGACACAAAACTCAGAAATAACGATATAATTCATGCTTTACCTTTGAAGAGCTTCTTCTGTTGGCACTCCAATATGTCCCATAAACATCACAAATGGTCCTTTTGTTCGATTAATTCAGTCCTTATATCTCCAAAATGTCCATTTATTTGGCGTGTTTGATCCAGAAAAAGACCGGTTCCAACTCGCGCAACATGACTACAAAATATCTAATAAGTTACCTGTAATCTATGTCCAAACATTTCAAACAACTTTCCTAATACAACTTTAGGTATTTTTTAACGTAAATAATTGATTAAATTTAAGACGGGATGAACTGCATTCAATAGCGGATAAAAACAACCTGGAGCGAGCTTTCAGGTCACGTGCCCCAACCACAACAGTACACTAGACTCGACCCTCGTTCTGAACAGCCCTACTTCATTTCTCAAAGGAAAAACCAATTTCTAAAAACTGTGTTGACATCCAGTGGAAGCGATAGGAACTGCAAGCAAGTCCTTTAGAAATCTAGATCCACATAGAAACCCCATCGAAAAGAGAGTGACCTCAAAAAAAAAAAATCCTGGATGGTTTGTCCTCGGGGTTTTGCCTGCCAAATAGGTTCTGTTATACTCAAAGACATAATTCAAACAGTTTTAGAAACTTCAGAGTGTTTTCTGTCCAAATCTACTAATAATATGCATATCCTAGCTTCTGGGCTTGAGTAGCAGGCAGTTTACTTTGGGCACGTTTTTCATCCGGACATGAAAATACCGTCCCCTAGCCTAGAGAGGAAAACAAGCTCTCTCTCCAAATCTTTGCTAAGAGTTGTGGCTGCCCATTTCTGTTGTACCACAGCTAGCTGGCAATTCAAATGTTGCCCTGGAGTTTTGGATGCTCATGTCTGTTGTAACATTACTATTTGGAACTACAATTGTTTCCTAAGAGTTGCGCCTGCCCTTGTCTGTTGTATTATAACCAGCTGGCACTACAAGTGTTTCCATAGAGTTGTGGCTGCCCCTGTCTGTTGTACCATAACTAGCTGTTACTACAAATGTTTCCCTAGAGTTATTGCTAACCCTTTCTGTTGTACCATAACTAGCTGGCACTCTAAATGTTTCTTAAGAGATGTTGATGCCTGTGTCTGTTGTAACTTATTTAGTTGGCACTCCAAATGTTTCCCTAGAGTTGTGGCTGCCCTTGTTTGTTGCATCATAACTAGCTGGAGGTATTCATGCTTTTCAAGAGTTGTGGCTGACCATGTCTGTTGTAACAAAATGAGCTGGCTCTCCAAATGTTTCCCTGGAGTTGTGGCAGCCCATGTCTGTTATAACATAACGAGCTGTCTCTCTAAATGTTTCCTAAGAGCTGTGGCAGCCCATGTCTGTTATAACATAACGAGCTGGCACTCTAAATGTTTCCTAAGAGCTGTGGCAGCCCATGTCTGTTATAACATAACGAGCTGGCTCTCTAAATGTTTCCTAAGAGCTGTGGCAGCCCATGTCTGTTATAACATAACGAGCTGTCTCTCTAAAGTTTTCCTAAGAGCTGTGGCAGCCCATGTCTGTTATAACATAACGAGCTGGCACTCTAAATGTTTCCTAAGAGCTGTGGCAGCCCATGTCTGTTATAACATAACGAGCTGTCACTCTAAATGTTTCCTGAGAGTTGTGGCTGCACCTGTATTTTGTACAGTAACTAGCTGGCACTATAATTGTTTCCCTAGAGTGGTGGCTGACCTTTTCTCAAATCAAATCAAAGTGTATTTGTCACATGCGCCGAATTACAGTGAAATGCTTACTTACAGGCTCTAACCAATAATGCGAAAAAGGGATGTGTGTGTGTGTGTGTGTGTGTGTTTGTGTGTGTGTGTGCGTGTGTGTGTGTTTGTGTTTGTGTGTGTGTGTGTGTGTGTGTGTGTGTGTGTGTGTGTGTTTGTGTGTGTGTGTGTGTGTGTGTGTGTGTAGGTAAGTAAAGAAATAAAACAACAGTAGCAGGACTATATACAGACCCCGGTTAGTCAGGCTGATTGAGGTAGTATGTACATGTAGAAAAGGTTAAAGTGACTATTCATATATGATGAACACAGATGATGAACACGCTTTCCATGCAGTAGTAGAGAGAACAGTCTATGACTAGGGTGGCTGGGGTCTTTGACAATTTTTAGCGCCTTCCTCTGACACCGCCTGGTGTAGAGTTCCTGGATGGCAGGCAGCTTTGCCCCAGTGATGTACTGGGCGGTATGCACTACCCTCTGAAGTACCTTGCGGTCGGAGGCAAAGCAATTGCCGTAGCAGGCAGTGATGCAACTGGTCAGGATGCTCTCGATGTTGCAGCTGTAGAACCTTTTGATAATCTAGGTTTTTTCTTGCCCTCTTCACGACTGTCTTGGTGTGTTTGGAACATTCTAGTTTGTTGTTGATGTGGACACCAAGGAACTTGAAGCTCTCAACCTGCTCCGCTACAGCACCGTCGATGAGAATGGGGGCGTGCTCAGTCCTCCTTTTCCTGTAGTCCACAATCATCTGCTTAGTCTTGGTTACGTTGAGGGATAGGTTGTTATTCTGGCTCCACCCGGCCAGGTCTCTGACCTCCTCCCTATAGGCTGTCTCGTCGTTGTCGGTGATCAGGCCTACCACTGTTGTGTCATCTGCAAACAAAATGATGGTGTTGGAGTCGTGCCTGGCCATGCCATCGTGGGTGAACAGGGAGTACAGGAGGAGACTGAGCACGCACGCCTGGGGAGCTCCAGTGTTGAGGATCAGTGTGGCAGATGTGTTGCTACCTACCCTCACCACCTGGGGGCGGCCTGTCAGGAAGTCCAGGATCCAGTTGCAGAGGGAAGTGTTTAGTCCCAGGTTCCTTAGTTTAGTGATGAGCTTTGAGGGCACTATGGTGTTGAACGCTGATCTGTAGTCAATGAATAGCATTCTCACATAGGTGTTCCTTTTGTCCAGGTGGGAAAGGGCAGTGTGGAGTGCAATAGAAATTGCATCATCTGTGGATCTGTTTGGGTGGTATGCAAATTGGAGTGGGTCTAGGGTTTCTGGGATAATGGTGTTGATGTGAGCCATTACCAGCCTTTCAAAGCACTTCATGGCTATGGACGTGATTGCTATGGGTCTGTAGTCATTTAGGCAGGTTGCCTTTGTGTTCTTGGGCACAGGGACTATGGTGGTCTGCTTGAAACATGTTGGTATTACAGACTCAATCAGCGACATGTTGAAAATGTCAGTGAAGACACCTGCCAGTTGGTCAGCACATGCCCGGAGCACACGTCCTGGTAATCCGTCTGGCCTTGTGAATGTTGACCTGTTTAAAGGTCTTACTCACGTCGGTTACAGAGAGCGTGATCACACAGTTGTCCGAAACAGCTGATGCTCTCATGCATGCCTCAGTGTTGCTTGCCTCAAAGTGAGCATAGAAGTGATTTAGCTAGTCTGGTAGGCTCGTGTTACTGGGCAGCTCGCCAGCTTGCTTCCCTTCTGTTGTACAATATCTAGCTGGCACTACAAATGTCTTTCTGAGATGTGGCAACTGAACCATAACTAGCTGGTACACCAAATGTTTCCTTAGAGTTTTTGCTGCCCATGTCTGTTGTGTCATAACTAGCTGAAACTCTTCCATTTTCCCTAAAGTTGTGGCTCCCCTTGGCTGTTGGAGTTGTGTTTGCACATGTCTGTTGTACCATAACTAGCTGGCACTACAAGTGTTTCCTTAGAGGTGTAGATGCACCTGTCTAATGTTGGCACTCCAAATGTGTCACTGAATTTGTGGCTCCAAATGTCTGTTGTTAAAGAACTAGCTGGCACCACAAATGTCTACCTAAGGATGTGGCTGTTGCTGTTGTACCATACCTAGCTGGTACTCCAAATGCTTCCCTGGAGTTTTGACTGCCCATGTCTGTTGTACCATACCTAGCTGTTACTCCAAATGCTTCCTGGAGTTTGGGCTGCCCATGTCTGTTGTACCATACCTAGCTGGTACTCCAAATGCTCCCCTGGAGTTTGGGCTGCTCCTGTCTGTTGTACCATACCTAGCTGGTACTCCAAATGCTTCCTGGAGTTTGGGCTGCTCCTGTCTGTTGTACCATACCTAGCTGGTACTCCAAATGCTTCCTGGAGTCTGGGCTGCTCCTGTCTGTTGTACCATACCTAGCTGGTACTCCAAATGCTTCCTGGAGTTTGGGCTGCTCCTGTCTGTTGTACCATACCTAACTGGTACTCCAAATGCTTCCCTGGAGTTTTGGCTGCCCATGTCTGTTATACCATAACTAGATGGCGCAACAAATGTTTCTTAAAACTTGCTATGGTTTGGGGGCAGTGTTTCGAGGAGCTAGGATATGTAGATTGTAGATTTGGATAGAAAAAAACTCTATAGGTTCCAAAACTGTCAAAATAATGTATGTGAGTATAACAGAACTGATATGGCAGGTGAAAATCTGAGGAAAATACATCCAGGAAGTGGGATTTTTTTTATGTTGGTAGTTTTCAATTTAATACCTATAGAGAATCTAATGGGTTAGGACCCAGATTGCATTTCCTATGGCTTCCACTAGATGTCAACAGTCTTTAGACATTGTTTCAGGCTTGTTTTCTGAAAAATGAAGAAGAATGACACCTTTCTGTCAGGGGACTGAGGAAGCATGCAGTGCTGGTTTGCACGCATGACCGAGTGCGCACACTTTGTTGTTTTTCCTTTCAATTGAAGACGCTATTGTCCGGTTGAAATATTGTTGATTATTTAGACAATTGACCTTTATTGAACAAAACAAACATTTGTTATGTAGCTGGGACTCTTGTGACTGCAACCAGATGAAGAGCTTCAAAGGTAAGTGATTAATTTGATCGCTATTTCTGACTTTCGTGACTCCTCTACTTGGTTGGAAAATGTTTGTTTGCTTTTGCAAGAGGGGCGCTGTCCTCAGATAATCGCATGGTACGTTTTCGCCGTAAAGCCTTTTTTGATATCTGACAAAGTGGCTGGATTAACAAGAAGTTAATATTTAAGCCGATATATAACCCTCGTATTTTTATTAATGTTTATTATGACTATTTCTGTGTTTTGAATTTGGCTATCCGCAATTTCACCGGATGTTGTCAAGGTGGGTCGCCAGCGAAACGCCTGCACCAGAAAGGTTAAGAGTTGTGGATGACCCTGTTTGTTGTAATATAACTAACTGGCATTCCAAATGTTTCCCTAGAGTTCTGGCTGCCCATGTCTGTTGTAACATAACTAACTGGCATTCCAAATGTTTCCCTAGAGTTCTGGCTGCCCATGTCTGTTGTAACATAACTAACTGGCATTCCAAATGTTTCCCTAGAGTTCTGGCTGCCCATGTCTGTTGTAATATAACTAACTGGCATTCCAAATGTTTCCCTAGAGTTATGGCTGCCCATGTCTGTTGTAACATAACTAACTGGCATTCCAAATGTTTCCCTAGAGTTATGGCTGCCCATGTCTGTTGTAGCATAACTCGTTGCCACTCCAAATGTTTCCTAAGAGTTGTGGCTTCCCATGTCTGTTGTACCATTACAAGCTAGCACTACAAATGTTTCCCTAGAGTTGTGGGTGCCCCTACCATAACTAGCATGCATTACAAATGTTTCCTAAGAGTTGTGACTGAACAAGTTGGTTGTACCGTAACTAGCTAGCACTACAAATGTTTCCCTTGAGTTGTGACTGCCCCATCCATAACTAGCATGCAGTACAAATGTTTCCTAAGAGATGTGTCTACCCATGTCTGTTGTAAAATAACTAGCTGGCACTATAAATGTTTCCTAAGTGATGTGACTGCCTGTTGTCTGTTGTACCATAACTACCTGGCACTATAAATGTTTCCTAAGAGATGTGTCTACCCATGTCTGTTGTAAAATAACTACCTGGCACTATAAATGTTTCCTAAGAGATGTGTCTACCCATGTCTGTTGTAAAATAACTAGCTGGCACTATAAATGTTTCCTAAGAGATGTGACTACCTGTTGTCTGTTGTACCATAACTACCTGGCACTCCAAATGTTTTCCAAAGTGTGAAATCAATAATTGTTCTAATGACTGTTTATGTGTTTGTTTGTACCGTATCCTCTGACATTGACATTATCTATTTGATTTGTTCCAGAAACAGGCATTATTATTAAGAGAAACAAAATGACGGAATGGAATGGAACACAAATATAATTGCCGCGGTTATATTGGTTTCCAGTGTTAATGGAACAGGGGAGGCATTTAATACAGAGACACTGTTGCAGAGTAAACACACACACACACACACACACACACACACACACACACACACATGACCCTTTGCATCAGTGTATGTAGATACTGTGTTTAACCGTTCCTTCCTTTTAACAATCCAGCTGCCCGGGAATGGGTTAGGGTTAGGGTTAGGGAATGACGCAGCATCACAACACCTTCTAGGAAATTTACCCTGAGAAAAGTTGCTTTAACTTACACAGATATCCAGCATACCCTCTTATAACCATACTAAATGATCACCCTTCTGGTAACCATACTAAATGATCACCCTTCTGGTAACCATACTAAATGATCACCCTTCTGGTAACCATACTAAATGATCACCCTCTTATAACCATACTAAATGATCAGCCTTCTGGTAACCATACTAAATGATCACCCTCTTATAACCATACTAAATGATCAGCCTTCTGGTAACCATACTAAATGATCACCCTTCTGGTAACCATACTAAATGATCACTCCTTCTGGTAACCATACTAAATGATCAGCCTTCTGGTAACCATACTAAATGATCACCCTCTTATAACCATACTAAATGATCAGCCTTCTGGTAACCATACTAAATGATCACCCTCTTATAACCATACTAAATGATCACCCTTCTGGTAACCATACTAAATGATCATCCTTCTGGTAACCATACTAAATGATCAATCCCTCTGGTAACCATACTAAATGATCAGCCTTCTGGTAACCATACTAAATGATCACTCCTTCTGGTAACCATACTAAATGATCACCCTCTTATAACCATACTAAATGATCAGCCTTCTGGTAACCATACTAAATGATCACCCTCTTATAACCATACTAAATGATCACCCTTCTGGTAACCATACTAAATGATCATCCTTCTGGTAACCATACTAAATGATCAATCCCTCTGGTAACCATACTAAATGATCAGCCTTCTGGTAACCATACTAAATGATCACCCTTCTGGTAACCATTCTAAATGATCACTCTTCTGGTAACCATTCTAAATGATCATCAACCCTTCTGGTAACCATTCTAAATGATCACTCCTTCTGGTAACCATTCAAAATGATCATCAACCCTTCTGGTAACCATTCTAAATGATCACTCCTTCTGGTAACCATACTAAATGATCACCCTTCTGGTAACCATACTAAATGATCAACCCTTCTGGTAACCATACTAAATGATCATCAATCCTTCTGGTAACCATTCTAAATGATCATCAACCCTTCTGGTAACCATACTAAATGATCACTCCTTCTGGTAACCATACTAAATGATCAATCATTCTGGTAACCATACTAAATGATCAATCATTCTGGTAACCATACTAAATGATCACTCCTTCTGGTAACCATACTAAATGATCACTCCTTCTGGTAACCATACTAAATGATCACTCCTTCTGGTAACCATTCTAAATGATCAATCCTTCTGGCAACCATACTAAATGATCACCCTTCTGGTAACCATACTAAATGATCAATTGTTCTGGTAACCATACAAAATGATCAATCCTTCTGGTAACCATACTAAATGATCACCCTTCTGGTAACCATACTAAATGATCACTCCTTCTGGTAACCATACTAAATTATCATCAACCCTTCTGGTAACCATACTAAATGATCACCCTTCTGGTAACCATACTAAATGATCAATCCTTCTGGTAACCATTCTAAATGATCAATCCTTCTGGTAACCATACTAAATGATCACTCCTTCTGGTAACCATACTAAATGATCACTCCTTCTGGTAACCATTCTAAATGATCACTCCTTCTGGTAACCATTCTAAATGATCATCAACCCTGCTGGTAACCATTCTAAATGATCACTCCTTCTGGTAACCATTCTAAATGATAATCAACCCTTCTGGTAACCATTCTAAATTATCACTCCTTCTGGTAACCATACTAAATGATCACCCTTCTGGTAACCATACTAAATGATCACCCTTCTGGTAACCATACTAAATGATCACTCCTTCTGGTAACCATACTAAATTATCATCAACCCTTCTGGTAACCATACTAAATGATCACCCTTCTGGTAACCATACTAAATGATCACCCTTCTGGTAACCATACTAAATGATCACTCCTTCTGGTAACCATACTAAATTATCATCAACCCTTCTGGTAACCATACTAAATGATCACCCTTCTGGTAACCATACTAAATGATCAATCCTTCTGGTAACCATTCTAAATGATCAATCCTTCTGGTAACCATACTAAATGATCACTCCTTCTGGTAACCATACTAAATGATCACTCCTTCTGGTAACCATTCTAAATGATCACTCCTTCTGGTAACCATTCTAAATGATCATCAACCCTGCTGGTAACCATTCTAAATGATCACTCCTTCTGGTAACCATTCTAAATGATAATCAACCCTTCTGTTAACCATTCTAAATGATCACTCCTTCTGGTAACCATACTAAATGATCACCCTTCTGGTAACCATACTAAATGATCACCCTTCTGGTAACCATACTAAATGATCACTCCTTCTGGTAACCATACTAAATTATCATCAACCCTTCTGGTAACCATACTAAATGATCACCCTTCTGGTAACCATACTAAATGATCAATCCTTCTGGTAACCATACTAAATTATCAATCCTTCTGGTAACCATACTAAATGATCACTCCTTCTGGTAACCATACTAAATTATCATCAACCCTTCTGGTAACCATACTAAATGATCACCCTTCTGGTAACCATACTAAATGATCACTCCTTCTGGTAACCATACTAAATGATCACTCCTTCTGGTAACCATACTAAATGATCACTCCTTCTGGTAACCATACTAAATGATCATCCTTCTGGTAACCATACTAAATGATCACCCTTCTGGTAACCATACTAAATGATCAACCCTTCTGGTAACCATACTAAATGATCACTCCTTCTGGTTACCATACTAAATGATCAGCCTTCTGGTAACCATACTAAATGATCAATCATTCTGGTAACCATACTAAATGATCACCCTCTTATAACCATACTAAATGATCACCCTTCTGGTAACCATACTAAATGATCACTCCTTCTGGTAACCATTCTAAATGATCAGCCTTCTGGTAACCATACTAAATGATCAGCCTTCTGGTAACCATACTAAATTATCAGCCTTCTGGTAACCATACTAAATGATCAGCCTTCTGGTAACCATACTAAATGATCACCCTCTTATAACCATACTAAATGATCACCCTTC
>NC_048589.1:41033138-41065638 GCF_013265735.2 Oncorhynchus mykiss
GGAGGAGGAGGAGAGGAGAAGGACGAGGAGGAGGCGGACGAGGAGGACGAGAGGAGGAGAGGAGGAGAGGAGGAGGAGGAGGAAGAGAGGAAGAGAGGAGGAGGAGAAGGAGGAGGAGGAGGAGGAGGAGGAGGGGGAGGAAGAGAGGAAGAGAGGAGGAGGAGAAGGAGGAGGAGGAGGAGGAGGAGGAGGGGGAGGAAGAGAGGAGGAGGAGAAGGAGGGGGAGGAAGAGAGGAAGAGAGGAGGAGGAGAAGGAGAAGGAGGAGGAGGAGGAGGAGGAGGGGGAGGAAGAGAAATAATGAATTCCGCTACACGCTCATTACTCCCTATTCAACTGGAAGACACCTCAACGAACATACACTGTGGTTTACTGAACTGTGTGTGTGTGTGTGTGTGTGTGTGTGTGTGTGTGTGTGCGCGTGTGTGTTTGCCCACTTCAAGAAGAGCCCCAGAAGAGGTTCTGTTAACTGATGGCCTTTTCTATCTCTCTCTCTCTCTATATATATATATATATACATATGTCTCTCTCTCTATATATTTATATATATATATACATATGTCTCTCTCTCTCTCTCTCTCTATATATATATATATATATATCTCTCTCTCTCTCTCTCTCTATATATATATATATATATATCTCTCTGTCTCTCTCACTATATATACATCTATATGTATATGTATATATCTCTCTCTCTGGTATGCGAATAAATAACATTTTATACCATACTCATTTAGGCTTTTCATCTAGTATAATTCGCTCCATACAATTAAAGGTTTGTATTTCGAGACCAACGTGTGTCTAACAGCATGGTATAATCAGCTGAGGGGAGGCGCTGTACCAAAATGATTGAATGGAGCGTTCGTGTTTACTAAAGAGTACCTTCTAAATTGTATACCGTATTACTGTTTACTAAACAGTACCTTCTAAATTGTATACCGTATTACTGTTTACTAAACAGTACCTTCTAAATTGTATACTGTATTACTGTTTACTAAACAGTACCTTCTAAATTGTATACCGTATTACTGTTTACTAAAGAGTACCTTCTAAATTGTATACCGTATTACTGTTTACTAAAGAGTACCTTCTAAATTGTATACCGTATTACTGTTTACTAAAGAGTACCTTCTAAATTGTATACCATATTACTGTTTACTAAAGAGTACTTTCTAAATTGTATACCGTATTACTGTTTACTAAAGAGTACCTTCTAAATTGTATACCGCATTACTGTTTACTAAAGAGTACCTTCTAAATTGTATACCGTATTAGTGTTTACTAAAGAGTACCTTCTAAATTGTATACCGTATTACTGTTTACTAAAGAGTACCTTCTAAATTGTATACCGTATTACTGTTTACTAAAGAGTACCTTCTAAATTGTATACCGTATTACTGTTTACTAAAGAGTACCTTCTAAATTGTATACCGCATTACTGTTTACTAAAGAGTACCTTCTAAATTGTATACCGTATTAGTGTTTACTAAAGAGTACCTTCTAAATTGTATACTGTATTACTGTTTTCTAAAGAGTACCTTCTAAATTGTATACCGCATTACTGTTTACTAAAGAGTACCTTCTAAATTGTATACCGTATTAGTGTTTACTAAAGAGTACCTTCTAAATTGTATACCGTATTAGTGTTTACTAAAGAGTACCTTCTAAATTGTATACTGTATTACTGTTTTCTAAAGAGTACCTTCTAAATTGTATACCGCATTACTGTTTACTAAAGAGTACCTTCTAAATTGTATACCGTATTAGTGTTTACTAAAGAGTACCTTCTAAATTGTATACTGTATTACTGTTTTCTAAAGAGTACCTTCTAAATTGTATACCGTATTACTGTTTACTAAAGAGTACTTTCTAAATTGTATACCGTATTACTGTTTACTAAAGAGTACCTTCTAAATTGTATACCGCATTACTGTTTACTAAAGAGTACCTTCTAAATTGTATACTGTATTACTGTTTTCTAAAGAGTACCTTCTAAATTGTATACCGTATTACTGTTTACTAAAGAGTACTTTCTAAATTGTATACCGTATTACTGTTTTCTAAAGAGTACCTTCTAAATTGTATACCGCATTACTGTTTACTAAAGAGTACCTTCTAAATTGTATACCGTATTAGTGTTTACTAAAGAGTACCTTCTAAATTGTATACCGCATTACTGTTTACTAAAGAGTACCTTCTAAATTGTATACCGTATTACTGTTTTCTAAAGAGTACCTTCTAAATTGTATACCGTATTACTGTTTACTAAAGAGTACCTTCTGAATTGTATACCGTATTACTGTTTTCTAAAGAGTACCTTCTAAATTGTATACCGTATTACTGTTTACTAAAGAGTACCTTCTAAATTGTATACCGTATTACTGTTTTCTAAAGAGTACCTTCTAAATTGTATACCGTATTACTGTTTACTAAAGAGTACCTTCTAAATTGTATACCGTATTACTGTTTACTAAAGAGTACCTTCTAAATTGTATACCGCATTACTGTTTACTAAAGAGTACCTTCTAAATTGTATACCGTATTAGTGTTTACTAAAGAGTACCTTCTAAATTGTATACCGTATTAGTGTTTACTAAACAGTACCTTCTAAATTGTATACCGTATTACTGTTTACTAAAGAGTACCTTCTAAATTGTATACCGTATTACTGTTTACTAAAGAGTACCTTCTAAATTGTATACCGCATTACTGTTTACTAAAGAGTACCTTCTAAATTGTATACCGTATTACTGTTTACTAAAGAGTACCTTCTAAATTGTATACCGCATTACTGTTTACTAAAGAGTACCTTCTAAATTGTATACCGTATTACTGTTTACTAAAGAGTACCTTCTAAATTGTATACCGCATTACTGTTTACTAAAGAGTACCTTCTAAATTGTATACCGTATTACTGTTTACTAAAGAGTACCTTCTAAATTGTATACCGTATTACTGTTTACTAAAGAGTACCTTCTAAATTGTATACCGTATTACTGTTTACTAAAGAGTACCTTCTAAATTGTATACCGTATTACTGTTTACTAAAGAGTACCTTCTAAATTGTATACCGCATTACTGTTTACTAAAGAGTACCTTCTAAATTGTATACCGTATTACTGTTTACTAAAGAGTACCTTCTAAATTGTATACCGTATTACTGTTTACTAAAGAGTACCTTCTAAATTGTATACCGTATTACTGTTTACTAAAGAGTACCTTCTAAATTGTATACCGTATTACTGTTTACTAAAGAGTACCTTCTAAATTGTATACCGTATTACTGTTTACTAAAGAGTACTTTCTAAATTGCATACCGTATTACTGTTTACTAAAGAGTACCTTCTAAATTACATACCGTATTACTGTTTACTAAAGAGTACTTTCTAAATTGTATACCGTATTAGTGTTTACTAAAGAGTACTTTCTAAATTGCATACCGTATTACTGTTTACTAAAGAGTACTTTCTAAATTGCATACCGTATTACTGTTTACTAAAGAGTACTTTCTAAATTGTATACCGTATTACTGTTTACTAAAGAGTACCTTCTAAATTGTATACCGTATTACTGTTTACTAAAGAGTACTTTCTAAATTGTATACCGTATTACTGTTTACTAAAGAGTACCTTCTAAATTGTATACCGTATTACTGTTTACTAAAGAGTACTTTCTAAATTGTATACCGTATTACTGTTTACTAAAGAGTACCTTCTAAATTGCATACCGTATTACTGTTTACTAAAGAGTACTTTCTAAATTGCATACCGCATTACTGTTTACTAAAGAGTACCTTCTGAATTGCATACCGTATTACTGTTTACTAAAGAGTACCTTCTGAATTGCATACCGTATTACTGTTTACTAAAGAGTACCTTCTGAATTGCATACCGCATTACTGTTTACTAAAGAGTACCTTCTGAATTGCATACCGCATTACTGTTTACTAAAGAGTACCTTCTGAATTGCATACCGTATTACTGTTTACTAAAGAGTACCTTCTGAATTGCATACCGTATTACTGTTTACTAAAGAGTACCTTCTGAATTGCATACCGCATTACTGTTTACTAAAGAGTACCTTCTGAATTGCATACCGCATTACTGTTTACTAAAGAGTACCTTCTGAATTGCATACCGTATTACTGTTTACTAAAGAGTACCTTCTGAATTGAATACCGTATTACTGTTTACTAAAGAGTACCTTCTGAATTGCATACCGCATTACTGTTTACTAAAGAGTACCTTCTGAATTGCATACCGCATTACTGTTTACTAAAGAGTACCTTCTGAATTGCATACCGTATTACTGTTTACTAAAGAGTACCTTCTGAATTGCATACCGTATTACTGTTTACTAAAGAGTACCTTCTGAATTGCATACCGCATTACTGTTTACTAAAGAGTACCTTCTGAATTGCATACCGCATTACTGTTTACTAAAGAGTACCTTCTGAATTGCATACCGTATTACTGTTTACTAAAGAGTACCTTCTGAATTGCATACCGTATTACTGTTTACTAAAGAGTACCTTCTGAATTGCATACCGCATTACTGTTTACTAAAGAGTACCTTCTGAATTGCATACCGCATTACTGTTTTCTAAAGAGTACCTTCTAAATTGCATACCGTATTACTGTTTACTAAAGAGTACCTTCTAAATTGTATACCGTATTACTGTTTACTAAAGAGTACCTTCTAAATTGCATACCGTATTACTGTTTACTAAAGAGTACCTTCTAAATTGTATACCGTATTACTGTTTACTAAAGAGTACCTTCTAAATTGTATACCGTATTACTGTTTACTAAAGAGTACCTTCTGAATTGTATACCGTATTACTGTTTACTAAAGAGTACCTTCTAAATTGTATACTGTATTACTGTTTACTAAAGAGTACCTTCTAAATTGCATGTACTAGAATTAGTACACAGTATGATGTTTAACTTTTTACGGCAGTTAAATCAGGGTCACACAGTTTCTTGGTCGTCTTAAACAAATCTACTTTGAAACAAAAAAGTATATACACACATGGTTATAGATAAAACAAAATTAAAAAGAGAATTCCAGAGAGATCCAGAGTTGCTCCTGCAGTTCTCTTGTTCCAGACTGTCAGATATAAAGTTGAAATGTAGTAAATGTTGTGTTTGCATCCTAATATTACACTCTATACACACGGAAGACTGAAATGTAACAAAACTATTTGACTTGGAAACACCGGATTTTTATAATGTTGATTAATTATGAAATGTATAAAATATTAACAACATTCCACCCATGAGGCCACTAGAGGGTGATTTGGTCATTTGACTGCAGGAACTGCGTAAATAGTAGGCACGATAGATTCCGGACACTGCCTCTGTCTTTCTCTCGTTCTCTCTCTCTCTCTCTCTCTTTCTCTCTTTCTCTCTCTCTACAATATTGTCTTTTTTATTTTCTCTCTTGTTCTCTCTTTGTCTGCTCTCCCGGTTTCTTGTTTTGTAGAATGTTTCTGAAGCCAGTGGGAGTAGCTAGCTTGTCCAGCGGGAAAGGGAAAGGGAGTGTCTGTGAGAGATGACAGTCTGGAACAAGAGAACTGCAGGAGCAACTCTGGATCTCTCTGGAATTCTCTTCCAATACCTTTCCTTTCCCTTTTTTCTCTCTCTGTGTGTGTGTGTGTGTGTGTGTGTGTGTGTGTGTGTGTGTGTGTGTGTGTGTGTGTGTGTGTGTGTGTGTGTGTGTGTGTGTGTGTGTGTGTGTGTGTGTGTGTGTGTGTGTGTGTGCGTGCGTTACATCTGGCAGCTTCACAGACAGGTGGTCTGGCAACGCCTGCCTTCCAAAGAGTCGTAGCCCGACAAATGTTCCTTCTTCTGTCTCCCTCTCTCTTTTTATCCCCCCTTCCCTTCCCTTCTCTCTCTCTCTCTCTCTCTCTCTCTCTCTCTCTCTCTTGCTCTCTCTCTCTCTCTTTCTCTCTCTCTCTCTCTCTCTCTCTCTCTCTTGCTCTCTCTCCGTCCCTTCCCTCTTCATATATGTTATTTTTATGATTTCAAGGGGAAAGATGCACCTCAATCTGCGAGGACATTAATGTGGTGACACATTTTTCCCACGTGTCATTTCCTAAGACATGAATTTAGCAAATTAGTCAGACTAAATGTTCAGTTAGACATGTCTCACCCACCACAGACTAATCTGTTTTGTTATATATTGTGTCTGTGATAGTAATTTGTTTTACAACCAACCTCATAAAAAAAGGGAAAATAGCAGTTTTATATTTGTGTGCATGTTTTCAAATTTGTTCATCTGTCATATAAACATGAAATAAATGTAAATTGTATTGGTCACATACACATATTGTTATTGAGGGTGTAGTGAAATGCTTGTGTTCCCGGCTCCAACAGTGCAGTAGTATCTAACAATTAACATCAATACACACAAATCTAAAAGTAAAAGAATGGAATTATGAAATATATAAATATTGGGACAGTGTGCCAAGTGCAACAAAATGCTCAGTGTGTGTGTGTGTGTGTGTGTGTGTGTGTGTGTGTGTGTGTGTGTGTGTGTGTGTGTGTGTGTGGTGGTAGAGTGCCAGGCTTCTGTGCACGCTCTAGCCCTCTCTTCAACTTCTGGAGCCCTGGAGGCTGGACCAAGGTCACGCTCCTCTGCCGTGTGTGTGTGTGTGTGTGTGTGTGTGTGTGTGTGTGTGTGTGTAAGAGATGGAGAGAGAGCGATGTCCCAGAATGCACTACAAGCTCTCTCAATCTCACGTCAGAATTAGATCTTCATCAATGTTGCTCTAGTCAGGTCACACATGATACATGTCAGTATTCCACGTCCATCTATGTCTGAGGAAGTCAGGAGATGACGTGCAAAGCGGCAACTAGGGACAACAGTGAGCGCTGTTACCTTCAAGTAGGTTTCAGTTTTGCTGGAGTGTTGTGGAAAGGGATGGAGGATGGACGTAAAATTTCAAAGGTTGCAAGTTTGAACCCAGTGATATGTCAAATTTCGAAGTTGTTCCAAACGTCAAATTTAGAAGAGCTTAAGGTTAGGTTCAGACATTAAGTCTGAATTCTTAACGTTAGGATAGCCTTAAAAAAAAATATATATATATATAAATGTTATATTGCTGGATTTGAATCAGAGGCAGATGCTTACACCTTAGCAAAACCAAAAGCTGCTTGAAGGTAACAGCGCTCATTGATGCCCTCTAGTGATCCGTTTCCACGTCATCTCCCGACGTCCGTAGACATGGACGGACGTCGAACACTGACTTGTAATCGCGGGTGACTTGGTTGTAAAATGCAGAGATTGTTAAATGACACAGCAAGAACACCTTGTAAAGATCCCCAGTGTCTCTCACTCTCTCACAGTTAAAACATAGATTTTAGCTAACCATTGTTATTCTCTCTCTGCTGTGAGGCAGAAATAAACGTCGAAATAAATAACGTGCCAATTTTCTATCTACTAGCCCCAGTTAATCACACACGCTGAAAGCCAAACATTGACAGAGCGCTGCACTCTCTCTGTCTTAAGACGTGTGTGTGTCTCCTGTGGGAAGGCTGGGACTGCTGCCAGCTCCTCTCCTTGCCACTTATAGACATACAAACACACACGAGCACTTGTACGTGCGCACGCACACACACACTTCTGTAACTGTGAGTATTTCAAAGATAGGGACTCTAGGTAATTAAAAATCTTCCATGCCCAAGAAGCGGGCATTCAGCAAATGAAACGTGTGTGTGTGTGTGTGTGTGTGTGTGTGTGGTGTGCGCATGAACACGTGTGTGTGTGTGTGTCGTTCCCTTGAAAGATCATTGAGGCCAGGTGAATGAGCTGAAAGGACTAAAACTGAAGCGAATTCAAAACAGAAAAGTTAGCCACATACGGCTACTAAGACAGAAGGCCACATCCTGCTGTTGAAATCAAAGATGCTTTTGAGAAGAATCCATAGAGAGGACTGAGAGAGAGGAGATGGAGATAGAAGTTATGAGGACAAACAAAACACTAATTAAACTTAAAAACTCTCCATGGAATTGAACATGTTCGTAGAGAGAGAGAATAATGAAAATGTTCACTACCGGTCAAAAGTTTTAGATTCATTCAAGGTTATTTTTTTATATATTTTTTACTATTTTCTACATTGTACAATAATAATTGTGAAGACATCAAAACTATGAAATAACACATGGAATCATGTAGTAACCAAAAAAAAAGTGTTAAACAAATCAAAATATATTTCATGTTTGAGATTCTTAAGATAAACAATTTTTGCCTTGATGATATCTTTACACACTCTTGGCATGTATGTATTGGTAATATCTTGGTGATATCTTGGTGATATCTTGATGATATCTTGGTGATATCTTGGCATGTATGTATTGGTGATATCTTGGTGATATCTTGATGATATCTTGATGATATCTTGGTGATATCTTGGTGATATCTTGGTGATATCTTGATGGTATCTTGGTGATATCTTGGTGATATCTTGATGATATCTTGGTGATATCTTGGTGATATTTTGGTGATATTTTGGTGATATCTTGATGATATCTTGGCATGTATGTATTGGTGATATCTTGGTGATATCTTGGCATGTTTGTATTGGTGATATCTTGGCATGTATGTATTGGTGATATCTTGGCATGTATGTATTGGTGATATCTTGGCATGTATGTATTGGTGATATCTTGGCATATATGTATTGGTGATATCTTGGTGATATCTTGGCATGTATGTATTGATGATATCTTGGTGATATCTTGGTGATATCTTGGTGATATCTTGGCATGTATGTATTGGTGATATCTTGGTGATATCTTGATGATATCTTGATGATATATTGGTTGATATCTTGGTGATATCTTGGCATGTATGTATTGGTGATATCTTGATGATATCTTGATGATATCTTGGTGATATCTTGATGATATCTTGATGATATATTGGTGATATCTTGGTGATATCTTGGCATGTATGTATTGGTGATATCTTGATGATATCTTGATGATATCTTGGTGATATCTTGGCATGTATGTATTGAACAACATGTTTAAATAATCTTGTAGTCCAATAGCAGTAATGATAAAATGGCCTCCAGTTCCTTAGAAAACCTAAATCCTTTTTTCAAGAAAAAGAAGGAAGACAGTGAAAACAGAGGAAGAAAACACTGAAGATGGATGGAGAGAAAGATGAAGAGTGAGCGATAAAGGAAAGGGAGAGAGGAGCGTGAGAGGCAGAGCCGCGGGGTAGATTGAAACATCACAGTGCTACACTGCAGTGTGTTTTAGGAAACACACACACACACACAAGGACGTCACGCACCATATAAATCTGATGGGGCACAAAGTACGTGAGGATGACTGGGTAGTGGTCCGTAGGGGGGCCACCCGTCCGTGAGTTGTGCATTTTTCATACACCGGAAACAGCTTTATCCTGCAATGTAGAGCCGTAATCATTATGCTTAATTCTATGTTATTTTATTTTAAATAAACTAAATATACTTCTCTGCCTCTTTGCAAAAATCTACAGAAAAAAAATGAAAGGAGTGTGAGTCTTATTCAGTACATTTAGTAATTGATTGCTTTTCTAAAGTCTACCAACCTTGCCAGCAGGCATGCCAGCTAAGATTGACAAGCTAGCTACTCTGACTTGATTAACAGCCTAATTGGCTTCTTTGTAGCTAGTTAAGAGGTTGGGAGACTGGGAAACTATCTGGGCTAGCTGAAGGTTGACAAGAGGTTGGGAGACTGGGAACCTATCTGGGCTAGCTGAAGATTGACACGAGGTTGGGAGACTGGGAACCTATCTGGGCTAGCTAAAGATTGACAAGAGGTTGGGAGATTGGGAACCTATCTGGGCTAGCTAAAGATTGACAAGAGGTTGGGAGACTGGGAACCTATCTGGGCTAGCTAAAGATTGACAAGAGGTTGGGAGACTGGGAACCTATCTGGGCTAGCTAAAGATTGACAAGAGGTTGGGAGATTGGGAACCTATCTGGGCTAGCTAAAGATTGACAAGAGGTTGGGAGACTGGGAACCTATCTGGGCTAGCTAAAGATTGACAAGAGGTTGGGAGACTGGGAACCTATCTGGGCTAGCTAAAGATTGACAAGAGGTTGGGAGACTGGGAACCTATCTGGGCTAGCTAAAGATTGACAAGAGGTTGGGAGACTGGGAACCTATCTGGGCTAGCTAAAGATTGACAAGAGGTTGGGAGACTGGGAACCTATCTGGGCTAGCTAAAGATTGACAAGAGGTTGGGAGACTGGGAACCTATCTGGGCTAGCTAAAGCGAACTAAAGTGTGTATAAATCAAATCAAATCCGATTGTATTTGTCATATGTGACAAATACAACCTTACAGTGAAATGCTTACCTACCAACAATGCAGTTTTATGAAAAATAAGTGTTAAGAAAGCATTTAATAAATAAACTGATGTAAACAATAAAATACATTGAAAAAATTGAAAAATAATTCATCATTTAAGAGCAACAATAAAATAAATGTACTGAGGCTGCATACAGTAGGTACCGGTACAGAGTCAATGTGCGGAGGTTAGTCAACGTAACTGAGGAAATATGTACATGTAGGTAGAGGAAAAGTGACTATGCATAGACAATAACCAGAGAGTAGCAGCAGCGTAAAAGGGGGGGGGGGGGGGGGGGGGGGTCAATTTGGTTAGCTGTTCAAGAGTCTTATGGCTTGAGGGTAGAGGGTGTTAAGAAGTCTTTTGGACCTAGACTTGGTGCTTCGGTACCGCTTGTCGTGCGATAGCAGAGAGAACAGTCTATGACTAAGGTGGCTGGAGACTTTGGCAATTTTTACGACCTTCCTCAGGCACGGCCTGATAAAGAGGTTCTGGATGGCAGGAAGCCTGGCCCCAGTGATGTATTGGGGCGTACTCACTACCCTCTGTAGTGCCTTGCGGTCGGAGGCCGAGCAGTTGTCATACCAGGCAGTGATGCAACCAATGCTCTCGATGGTGCTGCTATATAACTTTTTGAGGATCTGAGGACCAATGCCAATTATTTTCAGTCTCTTGAGGGGGAATATGCATTGCCGTGCCCTTTTATAGTCCGTAAGCAAGCCCCGCCACATCTGACAAGTGTCGAAGCCAGTGAAGTATGTTTCAATCTTGTATTATTGACGCTTTGCCTGCTGGGTGGTTCATAGGAGGGCATAGCAGGATATCTTATAAGAATCCAGATTAGAGTCCCACTCCTTGAAAGCCACAGCTCTACCGTTTAGCTCATTGCGAATGTTGCCTGTAATCCATGGCTTCTGGTTGGGGTATGTACGTACGGTCACAGTGGGGATGACGTCATCGATGCACTTATTGATGAAGCTGGTGATTGATGTGGTGTACTCCTCAATGCCATCGGAAGAATCGCGGAACATATTCCAGTCTGTGCTAGAAAAACAATCCTGTAGCTTAGCATCCGCGTCATCTGACCACTTCCATATTGAGCGAGTCACTGGGACTTCCTGCTTTAGTTTTTGCTTGTAAACAGGAATCAGGAGGTTGTATGTGGAGGATGAGTGCTGCAGTATGTATCTCAGATAGGGGGAGTGAGGCCTAAAAGGGTTTTTACTAATAAGCATCAACCAGTGAGTCTTGCGACATGAATGACCAGTTTCCAGAGGAGTATCGAGTTCAGGGATAGTATGAAGATGCATGAACATCAGTCGATTAGCATGGAAAGTGGAAAGCAACACTATGTGATATCTTTTCAAAAAAACTCAGCGTGAGAAAGGATTCCCTACACATACTGACCAGTTCATATTATAGACAGAAGCGAGCTATATGGCAGACCAATCCCAACTTGTTTCTCCGCATGTCCAGCCCACTCATTATCTCAGCCAATCATGGCTAGCGGGAAGGTTGCTGGCTTTTCCCGCGGCTGAACCAACTAGGCTCGTAATTCAACAGATTAATTCGTATTTGCAGATGGCATACAAGTTTGTTGTTAAGGCACATGAAAGTTCACATGTTCCAGAAGGTATTTCTGCCCAAAAAAAACAACAACATTTTGATCAAAAATAAAAGTTTACTTTCAAATGGCGCTCCTGTGAATTAGTGATGCGTGACACACGACTAGTTTCCTGAAACAAGGAGACAAGTGTTAACTGTCTTTAGAAATGAACAAGTGATGCTTGACAGAAACAAATCCTGTGTGGTTCGGTTGGTGGAGCATAGAGCTTGCAACGCCAGGGTTGTGGGTTCGATTCACACGATAGACCAGTATATAAAAAGGATGTACATCGCGTTGTGTAAGAGCGTCTGCTAAATTACTCAAAAGTTTACAAAAAAAATAAAAAATCTATGGTGCTTCTTCTGGGAAAGTCAAAACAACACACTGTGTTGTACGCCTGCTTGTGGTTGTGAGTCTAGCATCGTCGCTAATGGGCCCTGTTTTCAGAGTGTTCTAGTGTTCTAGTGTTCTAGTCCTCCTTCATAACTAAGGCTGCTAGCAGCTGTTTAACTCCAAGCAAAGTCAAAAGGTGCCCAGCTCTGAGAAGCACACACACACTCTCTCTCACACACACACACACACACACACACTGCATACCGATAAATGTCACCTTAGTCCTGCAAGCTGTTTGCCAGCTTCTCCATGCCAAACCGTACAGCCCCAATGGAGCATGGAGAGAGGGTGTGTGTGTGTGTGTCTCTGTTCGTTGGACAGCTCTTTAAAGGAGAGAGATGCCCGAGGCAGAGTAGGCTGAGCAGAGGAAGACAGAGAGATAATGGAGCTACCGCCACATGCCAAGGACTGTGTCTCAAAGTCACACACACACATACACACACACCAAATGTATATTTTTTGTGTCAGTTGTCCTTGGTTCTGTGTATGATTTCTACATTTTGCTCTATCTGAAAGCTTTTTAAGATGTCTCTCCATCTCTCCATCTCTCTCTCTCCCCTCTCTCTCTCTCTCTCTCTCTCTCTCTCTCTCTCTCTGTCTCTGTCTGTCTCTCTCACTCTCTCTCTCGCTCTCTCTCTCTATCTCACTTCAATTTCAGATATCTTTAAATTACCTTCACATAGCGCTGAGTAGCCTCAGTTAAAAACAGATAGGGCTGTATTCCCAGATGGTGGGATATGAGTAGGGAGGAGGGCAACGGCTAGCTGTACAGAGGGCAAGCTTCACTGATCACAAAGCTAAAATGGTCTGTCCATTCTCTTTTTATCATATGGGCGTATTAATAGTGTGTAAAAATGCCCTAAATAAACTCATTTATATGGATATAGTTGTTGATTTTGTAGAGAAACATTGAACAAGATTATGAAATTAATTCCAACCTCTAATTTAAGGGATAAATGTTGCTGTGTACAACTTGTCTCTAGATGTAGCAAATTTTCAGACCGACGCCCTACTTTGAGTACATTCCCTTCCACCAGCAGTGCGGACACGCACACGCACACACACACACACACACGCACACACGCACGCACGCACGCACGCACGCACGCACGCACGCACGCACACACACACACACACACACACACACACACACACACACACACACACACACACACACACACACAGAGATATGCTGCCACAATCTATAGGAGGTTGCTTTACAAGAAAACAGAATTTTCGCTCAGCCTCGTTGTCTTACACACAAAAAACCTGTGAATTTCACTAAGCATTGTATTGTGAGTATTGTCCTACATACTTCAACATCTTTATTAGAAAAAGGAAGAGTCACTGCCACAAATATATTCTCCTGTGTACAGTGTTTGTACTACTTCATGTTTGAATGGTACAATAAGAGCAACAAAGGACACTTTTCTCACAGTCACACAATAAACCATCCTTTTAAAGTGGACATGTACACTACCGGTCAAACTTTTAGAACACCTACTCATTCAAGGGGTTTTTTCTTTGTTTTTACTATTTTCTACATTGTATAATATTAGTGACGGCATCCAAACTATGAAATAACACATGGAATCATGTGGTAACCAAAGCATTGTTCAACAAATTAAAATGTATTTTTTATTTGAGATTCTTCAAAGTAGCCACCCTTTGACTTGATGACAGCTTTGCACACTCTTGGTTTTCTCTCAACCAGCTCCATCAGGTAGTCACCTGGAATGCATTTCAATTAACAGGTGTGCTTTATTAAAAGTTCATTTCTCTAATTTCTTTTCATTTGAATGCGTTTGAGCATATCAGTGTTGTGACAAGGTAGGGGTGGTATACCGAAGATACTCTATTTGGTGAAAGACCAAGTCCATATTATGGCAAGAACAGCTCAAATAAGCAAAGAGAAATGATAGACCATCATTACTTTAAGACATGAAGGTTAGTTGACCCAGAAAATATAAAAAACTATTGGCCTATATCGAATCTTCCATTCCTCTCAAAAATTTTAGAAAAGGCTGTTGCGCAGCAACTCACTGCCTTCCTGAAGACAAACAATGTATACGAAATGCTTCAGTCTGGTTTTAGACCCCATCATAGCACTGAGACTGCACTTGTGAAGGTGGTAAATTACCTTTTAATGGCATCAGACCGAGGCTCTGCATCTGTCCTCGTGCTCCTAGACCTTAGTGCTGCTTTTGATACCATCAATCACCACATTCTTTCGGAGAGATTGGAAACCCAAATTGGTCTACACGGACAAGTTCTGGCCTGGTTTAGATCTTATCTGTCGGAAAGATATCAGTTTGTCTCTGTGAATGGTTTGTCCTCTGACAAATCAACTGTAAATTTCGGTGTTCCTCAAGGTTCCATTTTAGGACCACTATTGTTTTCACTATATATTTTACCTCTTGGGATGTCATTCAAAAACATAATGTTAACTTTCACTGCTATGCGGATGACACACAGCTGTACATTTCAATGAAAAATGGTGAAGCCCCAAAATTGCCCTCGCTAGAAGCATGTGTTTCAGACATAAGGAAGTGGATGGCTGCAAACGTTCTACTTTTAAACTCGGACAAAACAGAGATGCTTGTTCTAGGTCCCAAGAAACAAAGAGATCTTCTGTTGAATCTGAGAATTAATCTTAATGGTTGTACAATCGTCTCAAATAAAACTGTGAAGGACCTCGGCGTTACTCTGGACCCTGATCTCTCTTTTGAAGAACATATCAAGACCATTTCAAGGACAGCTTTTTTCCATCTACGTAACATTGCAAAAATCAGAAACTTTCTGTCCAAAAATGATGCAGAAAAATTAATCCATGCTTTTGTCACTTCTAGGTTAGACTACTGCAATACTCTACTTTCCGGCTACCCGGATACAGCACTAAATAAACTTCAGTTGGTGATAAATACGGCTGCTAGAATCCTGACTAGAACCAAAAAAAATTATCATATTACTCCAGTGCTAGCCTCCCTACACTGGCTTCCTGTCAAAGCAAGGGCTGATTTCAAGGTTTTACTGCTAACCTACAAAACAAATTACATGGGCTTGCTCCTACCTATCTCTCTGATTTGGTCCTGCCGTACATACCTACACGTACGCTACGGTCACAAGACGCAGGCCTCCTAATTGTCCCTAGAATTTCTAAGCAAAAAGCTGGAGGCAGGGCTTTCTCCAATAGAGCTCAATTTTTATGGAACGGTCTGCCTACCCATGTCAGAGACGCAAACTCTGTCTCAATCTTTAAGTCTTTACTGAAGACTCATCTCTTCAGTGGGTCATATGATTGAGTGTAGTCTGGCCCAGGAGTGGGAAAGGTGAACGGAAAGGCTCTGGAGCAACGAACCACCCTTACTGTCTCTGCCTGGCCGGTTCCCCTCTTTCCCCTCTTTTGGGATTCTCTGCCTCTAACCCTATTAGTCACTGGCTTACTGGGGCTCTCTCATAACGTCCCTGGGAGGGGTGCGTCACCTGAGTGGGTTGCGTCATTGATGTGATCATCCTGTCTGGGTTGGCGCCCCCCCCTTGGGTTGTGCCGTGGTGGAGATCTTTGTGGGCTATACTCAGCCTTGTCTCAGGATGGTAAATTGGTGGTTGAAGATATCCCTCTAGTGGTGTGGGGGCTGTGCTTTGGCAAAGTGCGTGGGGTTATATCCTGCCTGTTTGGCCCTGTCCGGGGGTGTCCTCGGATGGGGCCACAGTGTCTCCTGACCCCTCCAGCCTCCAGTATTTATGCTGCAGTAGTTTATGTGTCGGGGGGCTAGGGTCAGTTTGTTATATCTGGAGTACTTCTCCTGTCCTATTCGGTGTCCTGTGTGAATTTAAGTGTGCTCTCTCTAATTCTCTCTTTCTCTCTTTCTTTCTCTCTCTCGGAGGACCTGAGCCCTAGGACCATGCCTCAGGACTACCTAACATGATGACTCCTTGCTGTCCCCAGTCCACCTGGCCGTGCTGCTGCTCCAATTTCAACTGTTCTGCCTTATTATTATTGGACCATGCTGGTCATTGATGAACATTTAAACATCTTGGCCATGTTCTGTTATAATCTCCACCCGGCACAGCCAGAAGAGGACTGGCCAAACAGGCAGTCCAACCCCCGTGTCTTTGTGAGATGCATAGTAGGTGAACGGATCATCTTTGCGTGTGTGGTTCCCACCGTGAAGCATGGAGGAGGAGGTGTGATTGTGTGGGGGTGCTTTGCTGGTGACACTGTCAGTGATTTATTTAGAATTCAAGGCACACTTAACTAGCATGGCTACCACAACATTCTGCAGTGATAAGCCATCCCATCTAGTTTGCGCTTATTGGGACAGTAATTTGTTTTTGAACAAGACAATGACCCAAAACAGAACCTGCAGGCTGTGAAAGGGCTATTTGACCAAGGAGAGTGATGGAGTGCCACATCAGATGACCTGGCCTCCACAATCACCCGACCTCAACCCAATTGAGATGGTTTGGGATGAGTTGGACCGCAGAGTGAAGGAAAGCAGCCAACAAGTGCTCAGCATATGTGGGAACTCCTTCAAGCCTGTTGTAAAAGCATTCCCCATGAAGCTGGTTGAGAGAATGCCAAGAGTGTGCAAAGCTGTCATCAAGGCAAAGGGTGGCTACTTTGAACAATCTAGAACATATATTTTGATTTCTTTAACACTTTTTTGGTTAATACATGATTCCATATGTGTTATTTAATAGTTCTGATGTCTTCACTATTATTCTACAATGTAGAAAATAGTAAAAAAAAAAAAAAAATTGTTGACAGTAGGTGTGTCAACTTTTGACTGGTACTGTATGTGTATTAGTTTTTTTTGAATGAGTGATAAAATGCAGAGGATTAAACAACATGATCATTACACAGGTGCACCTTGTGCTGGGGACAATAAAAGGCCACTCTGAAATGTGCAGTTTTGTCACACAACACATTGCCACAGATGTCTCAAGTTTTGAGGGAGGGTGCATTTGGAATACTGACTGCAGGAATGTCAACCAGAGCTGTTGCCAGAGAATGCAATGTTCATTTCCCATAAACCTCCTCCAACTTTGAGAATTGAGACGTGTAACCACGCCAGCCCAGGACCTCCACATCCGTCTTCTTCACCCACGGCATTTTCTGAGACCAGCCACCCGGACAGTTTATGAAACTGTGGGTTTGTACAACTGAATAATTTCTTCATAAACTGTCAGAAACAGTGTCAGGGAAGCTCATTCGTGTGCTCGTCATCCTCAGCAGTGTCTTGACCTGACTACAGTTTGGTGTCGTAACCAACTTCAATTGGCAAATGCTCACTGGCACACTCTAGAAGTGTTCTCTTCACTCATGAATCCCGGTTTCAACTATACCGGCAGATGGCAGACAGCGTGTCGTGTGGTCGAGCGGTTTGCTGATGTCAACGTTGTGAACAGAGTGTTCCATTGTGGCGTGGAATTATGGTATGGGCAGGCATAAGCTACAGTCAATGAACACAATACAATTGCAATGATGGCAATTTGAATGCACAGAGATACCTTGAGGCCCATTGCCATCCCCTCATGTTTCAGCATGATAATGCAGAGCCTCATTTTGTAACGATCCGTAAACACAATGGCCTGCATACTCAGCAGACATATCACCCATTGAGCATGTTTGGGATGCTCTGTATCGATGTGTACGACAGCGTGTTCCAGTTCCCGCCAACATCCAGCCACTTCACAGCCATTGAGGAGGAGTGGGACAACATTCCACAGGCCACAATCAACAGCCTGATCAACTCTATGTGAAGGAGATGTGTCGCGCTGCATGAGGCAAATGATGGTCACACCAGATACGGACTGTTTTTCTGATCCACACCGGATACGGACTGGTTTTCTGATCCACACCGGATACTGACTGGTTTTCTGATCCACACCAGATACTGACTGGTTTTCTGATCCCTGCCAGATACTGACTGGTTTTCTGATCCACACCAGATACTGACTGGTTTTCTGATCCCTGCCAGATACTGACTGGTTTTCTGATCCACACCAGATACGGACTGGTTTTCTGATCCCTGCCAGATACGGACTGGTTTTCTGATCCCTGCCAGATACTGACTGGTTTTCTGATCCACACCAGATATGGACTGGTTTTCTGATCCCTGCCAGATACGGACTGGTTTTCTGATCCACACCAGATACGGACTGGTTTTCTCATCCACACCGGTACCTTTTTAGAGAAAAGGCATCTGTGACCAACAGCATATTTGTATTCCCAGTTATGTGAAATCCATAGATTAGGGCCTCGTGAATTTATGCTAATTCAGTAAAATATTGTTGCAATGTTGCATGTTGCGTTTATATTTTTGTTCATTGTAGTAACTTGTTCATTTGTTCCTATATAATAGCATATGAAAAAAAATGGAGAATAGCTCAAATAAATGAAAACAAAAAAATGTAAACATTACATAATATAATAACAAGATCTCACAGTCTCATGTCGATATTAAACGTTTGGGGAGATAAACTTCAAAACTCTGTGGTTAAGTTTAGGTATTAATTCCAACTGGTTAAGGTAAGGGTTAAGATTTGGGATAGTGAGTTCCTCTCGAGTGGTTCAGCCGTCTAAAGCGTCACTACAAACCTGGGTGACAGCCGGCCTTGACCGGGAGACTCATGAGACTGCGCACAATTAGATGAGGATTTGGCCGGCCGGAATTTCCTTGTTCCATCACACTCGAGCGACTCCATGTGGCGGGCTGGGCGGCCTGCAAGCTGACTTGGTGGACGGTGTTTCCTCTGACACATTGGTGCGGCTAGCTTCCGGGTTAAGCTAGCAGTGTGTCAAGAAGCAGTGCGGCTTGGAATGGTCATGTTTCTTTCGGAGTCCGTAGGTGAGTTGCAGCGATGGGACAAGACTGGAGATAAATGGGTAAAAGAAGAACAATGGGGAGATAAAACATACACATCAGAATGTGTGCCTAGCACTGGGATTGAAGCCGGGATCCTCGGGAGCCGTTGCCCCTAGTGGACAGTATGCAAGGCATCTTCAGACACCCTGGAGACCTGGACAAACGTCTAATACTGCAGTGGATCTGGTGTGATCTGGCTGAATATAAAGGTGATTAGAGACTAAATAGAAGCAGTTATATTTTATAGTCTTTCTGTCAGACAGCATGTTCTTCTCAACACGCACACACACACACACACACACACACACACACACACACACACACACACAAACATACCTACACACACACACATACCTACACACACACACCTACACACACACACACACACACACACACACACACACACACACCTACACACACACACATACCTACACACACACACCTACACACACACACACACACACACACACACACACACACACACACACACACACACAAACATACCTACACACACACACATACCTACACGCACACACCTACACACACACACACACACACACACACACACACACACACACCTACACACACACACATACCTACACACACACACACACACCTACACACACACACACACACACACACACACACACACACACACACACACACACACACACACACACCTACACACACACACACCTACACACACACACACACATACCTACACACACACACCTACACACACACACACACATACACACGCACACACACCTACACACACACACACCTACACACACACACACACGCACACACAGCTACCTACACAGGGAGACACACACACACAAACACACCTACACAAGGACACACACACACCTACACAACGTCATACGAGACAAATAGATTATTCTCACTGGATTGTTTATCACACTGAAGGTGTTGTGTGTAATTTACTCTGAGAGACTAGGGGAATATGGACACACATATACACACACACACACACACACACACACACACACACACACGCTCCGAAGGGGAAGCGATGGTCACGCAAAGATTTCATGAATAGAAAAGAAGAACAATTTAATTGTTTATTGTCCTACAGGGAAGTTAGACAAATGAAAGTAATGTCCTACAGGGATGGAATTATTTAGTCTTGGAGAGGTTAGACAAATGAAAGAATGCACAGGTGTGTGTGTATATGTGTGGATGTTGAGGTGTGTGTGTGTGTGTGTGTGTGTGTGTGTGTGTGTGTGTGTGTGTGTGTGTGTGTGTGTGTGTGTGTGTGTGTGTGTGTGTGTGTGTGTGTGTGTGTGTGTGTGTGTGTGTGTATATGTGTGGATGTTGGTGTGTGTGTGTGTGTGCGTCGTGCACGTTTGTGTGTGCAGTAAGGCAATACATTGTCAATGTAAAGAGAAGGTCAAAGGTTATCAGAAATAAAACCTCAGTCGTTAGGCTCTAAACGTATTTAATATCTCTAAAAAGACAGGAAGTAAAGCCTGTTCTTCGGCGGTCATTGTCATTGACTATTATCATCAACATCGTCCCTCTGCTGCACCGAAACACATCACTGCCTCAAAAAACACCTGACTGCCTCAAAAAACACATCACTGCCTCAAAAAACACATGAAATAGTAAAAATGTGATTGTTAGACTCTATTCGCTAACGCAGGTGTGGGATCTACTTTTCCAGATCCTTCTGCTACAGTTGTGTCCAACTGAAAAAAGTGATCCCATTTTGGAGGCGAAGACTTCCACATTTATGTCTGTGCCAAACGGAAAGCCTATCGCCAAGTAAGTGGCGATAGGCTCAAGTGATGCAAAAGTCAGTGAAACGAAAGAAACATTTTTTTTAAAGGAAGATGCTCCTGACTTGCTCTACGTGACGTCCACTGTCTCAACGCTGCGCAGTATCCTTGCCCTTGACATTCAGGTTATGATGTGTGTTGAAAGAAAGTGCAGGTCCTCACGATTGCAGCTTTCTCGTGAGTTTGAAGTTGTAATTTTTAAAAGTGTTTCACAGAGCTGATCATGTCGATGACACGCTTGCCTTTTCCTTTCGCAGCTCCACATCCAATTCATTAAGCATGTAAGTTAGATCAGTGAGAATAGCTCAATCCAGGAGTCCTCTAGTTGTGCATATTTAGCATGTTTTGAGACCTTGAGAACCTCTTTGATGAAAGGCAACAAATCACTGAATCTCCCTAAAAAATGTCCCTCGGCTCAGCCACCGCAAATCAGCAGGTCCGAGTGCTCCGCTTCAGTCTCTTCTAAGTGAGCGCGAAATTGCCTCCGCTGTAGGCTTCTTGCTCGAGTAGAACACACGATCTTCATCGCAGCATCCCATCACCCCTTTCATGTTTACCATCTTCCCCGCACAAAGCTCGCTGATGAATTACGCAGTGATGACTAAGGGGGGGGGGGGGAAATCATCTTGTTTGCACAATGCAACGAACCCACTAACGCGGCCTACCGTAGAGGTTGCCCTACCGGTAGTAATGGAGACAAGCTTACTAAAGGGCAGTTGAAATTTGTTAACAAACTCCATAAATGCTTGAAAAATATCTTCGCCCCTTGTATGTCCATTCAGTGGAAAAATAGTGAGTAGCTGCTCCTTTGTTCTCACATTGTTAAATACCTTTTCTGATGAAAAATGCATAACTGTGCCACATCTACCATATCTGTGGACTCGACGAACTGGAGGGAATAACATGGAGGGAATAACACTCGCAGTCGTGGATATTCTTCTTCGGTTGATCCTCGAGGTTTTCCACTATATTCCCGCACATCTTCTTGTCACAGTATTTCTGGACAACCGATTGTCATTAATGGGAGTCATCATTTCCGTCTTGTTCTTATCCAAACAACGAGTCTGCAGCCTCAGTAAATTCTTCCTTGATCCCCCATCTTTGAACTACTTTTCATGCTTAGCAAGAACGCGACTCACGCGACAAGATGGTTGCCGTCTTCCCTTTGGTCACAGGTCTTGGGAAAATTGACTGCTGCGCTGCCAGTTGATTTTTTTACTTCTTTGCACCTATCTTTTTTCGTAATTCAGTTTTTGCTGGAAAATCTCATTCCTGGGTTGTGTTTGTGTGGGTTTTAAAATGTTGTTCTATGTTACCTTTCTTTGGGACAGCGATGCTATTATGGTAGATGAGGCACACACATTTTGAGTTTGACCAAAAAAATGATCTTCCTCCCATTCCTTGTGGAAATGATGCGTTTTCTGTGTGTTTTTTGTATCCTTCCCTTAACTCATTATTGCTGCTGTCGACCACACAACTTAAGAACGAATATGGCTACAAAGTTAGCTAGCTAGCTAGCTTCCTATCTGGCATCACCGTGACCTTGACCTGGAGTTGAATGGTCATATTTTTGGAAATCACAATTACTTTTCAGACATTGCTCTGAACGGAGGACTGTCGATTATAGGGCTGAATTTTAGTAGATGATTTTAGATTTTAGTAGATGTATAATCATAAAAAATATATGTTTTTTTAAATAAATAAATAAAAATCTTGCGATCGACTGATTGGAAACCCCTGCTCTAACATTTTAAGGATAATTGTAGAGCATTATAAAAAAAAATTATATTAAAGGGGCATTGCAGTTACAAAATTTGATTTTACTGTTTTTTCCCCCAACTTGATCTCATAGTTTCACGATTGGATGTAATTGAATGAACGTCGAATTTTGACAATTATGATAATACCCTTTTTGTGGAAGAGCTGTTTGAAAAACAATCCTGGAAATTTCAGCTGGTTCAGGTGGGATGGAATGCTGGGCCCAGATCGTGACATCACAATCTGATCAGATTTTAATAATAGAACAACGACAGTTCATCTTTGTTTTGCATATATCCTCCTACACTGCGGCTGGCCCCGGTCATATTGACATTCCTTTCCTCATAGATAGGCTACCAATGATCCCCATGAACACAGTGGCCTCCATCACTCTTAAATGGAAGAAGTTTGGAACCACCATGACTCTTCCTAGAGCTGGCTGCGCAGACAGGAAGCCACTCCTCAGTAAAAAAGCACACGACAGCCAGCTTTGAGTTTGCCAAAATGCACCTAAAGACTCTCAGACTTGTCTTTTTCTTTGTCATTATGGGGTATTGTGAAGTCATTGAGGGGTATTGTGATGTCATTATGGGGTATTGTGATGTCATTATGGAGTATTGTGTATAGATTGATGAGGGACAAAAACAATTTAATCCATTTTAGAATAAGGCTGTAACGTAACAAAATGTGGAAAAAGTTAAAGCGTCTGAATACTTTCAGAATGAATTAGAATTTAGAAAATAAACACACACAGTGATTTTTTTTTTTTTGACATGAAGTGAAGAATTAAAAATAAAAGGTTAAAGACTGATTTGGGGCTTTTAAAACCCACCCATTCAGTCACTCAATGGAAAGACTGTGTTTCTGCGAGACCAGGAAGCCTGCTTGGTTTCTTATAATTCAGTCTTTTTGTGCCTCACTTCGGCAAGACACACACACACACACACACACACACACACAGTTGAAGTTGAAGATAACTTGTATGGAGGGAGGGGTAATTGCATGGCTGTGTGTAATTTCACTTGCTTTATTTCCTTTTGTCAAGAACTGATAACTTACATTAATGTGTGTGAGTGTGTGTGTGTGTGTGTGTGTGTGTGTGTGTGTGTGTGTGTGTGTGTGTGTCTGTACCTTTCTTATCCTGTTATTTAACTCAATCCTGTAATTTAGCAGTGAAAGATCTATCCTCCAATTATCTCATCATCTCTTACTGCTTAGAAGATGGAGAAGTGACCTGCTCAACTCTGACGTAGGTAAGTGTGTGTGTGTGTGTGTGTGTGTGTGTGTGTGTGTGTGTGTGTGTGTCTTGCCGAAGTGAGGCTGAAAATCACTGTTTATGTTCTTGTAAGGCCGTTCATTCTCTTTCTCTGACGGCTTAATGCCTGCCTGTCATCTGGACTGAGTGTGACTGAAACATAAGCTCATTGTGACCCACACACACACACACACACTGTGGCATTCCCAAGTGAGTGGGTGTTACCTTAACGCAGGGCAGTAGCCTAAGAGCTAGTTTCACTTTAATCACTTACTATTAATTTATTCTGAGGAATAACCTCTCCTCATCTATAGAATTGAACATGCTCTGATTCATACTTTTTATCCACGGAAAATAAACCTCATTCTGCCGTCATATTTTCAATATGTGGATTACCAACCGGGATCATTTTTTACCAGCAAAGATATACTATTGGAAAAAGCAACAATCTCAGCAAAACGTAATTTTTTTTTATCAAAACATCATAAGACATATAAGATAATGGTAAAAACAGACTTTTTATTTCAGCAAAATTACTGTAAATTTGCAAATACTGTAAAACAAAGATATTAAAATGTCCCAAACGTACAATCCAGATAAGAACAAAAAAGCTGATTTAATATTATTTGATTGTGCTACAATTAAATGTAAAAATAAAAAAAGATAAATAAGTAAGTAAAAACATATTTTGGTCGTATTTATGTGTTAAATATACTTCATTTTATTGACAAAAAGTGATTCATCCATTGATCTTGACAGACAATTCTGATATGGCTTAGTTTTTTATTATTTACCTACCCCACATCCAGCATTACCATCGCTGCAGGTGAAACAATGGGAGCACCCCAAATGGCATTACAAGTTTCACATATAGAACATTGGAGGATATTAGATTAATTCTGGTATTTTTATAACATTTCACGTGGAATAACAAAAACATTTTCAAAACACACTCACAAATACTGCACTATGTGTACATTCAGAGGGTATCTAGTTTCTGTAATTACAGACTTCTTTGGACTGCAGCTAAGCATATACATGTATGTAAGGTACATTTGGTTTGTACACGGTCATACCTAGTTAACCATAGGCCAAGTACACAAGGTGCTCCATGTCTGCAGGACTGGTGCATCATGGGAAAATGCATTTCATGCAATGCTACGTCTTTTACATGATAGAAGACAATGGCAGAATATTGTTTTTTATATCACACAAATGGCCAAATGCAGGCTACTGTGTAACTCGTTATTCATTTAGGAATGCAATTTTTTTTTTTATGTAATAAAAAATAAAATGTTTTATTTATAATTATCTGTTTTATCATTGTTATTATTGTAGCCTATTTATTAATCTAAACCATTTCTTTAAATATGTAAAAGGTATTTTGTTTCATTCTGTTGAGACATTTTCGCTAAATTCAGTTTGATCTGTATTTTTAATTGTGTCACAGAAATATTCTTGTTTTTGAAAGAAAAACACCTTTTTTTGTCCGTTCATCGTGCTAGGACACTTTTTTTCTCCACTTCCTATCTGAATGAGGTGCCCAAAGTAAACTGCCTGTAGCTCAGGCATATGCATATAATTGGTACCATTGGAAAGAACACACTTTGAAGTTTGTAGAAATTTTAAAATAATGTAGGAGAATATAACACAATAAATGTGTCAGGAGAAAATCCAAAGAATAACCAAACAGATTAGTTTTTTTTGAGAGACCATCCTCTTAGAAATGCAAGAGAAGGTCATATTGAGCTCCCTGGATGCAATTCCTATGGCTTCCACAGGGTGTCAGCAGTCTATGTTCAAGGCTTCAGGCTTGTAACTTCAAAAACGAATAAGAAATAACAGTTTTATTAGAAGGACACAGTCTTGGAAATTCATGTATGTGCGCCATGAAGACATTACGCACCTGCTAAAATCGGTTTCCTATTGAACATACTTCTTTCAGAAATAAATAAAAATAAATATTATAGTTTGATTACATTTTAGGCTATCTGAGGAGTAAATAGAAACATATTTGACTTGTTGAAACAAAAGTTTAGTGGTAGATTTTCGGATTCCTTTCTCTGCAAGTTTAACGAGTGGATTACTCAAATCGATGGCGCCAAATAAACGGACCTTTTGGGATATAAAGAAGGATTTTATCCAACAAAACAACACTGCATGTTATAGCGGGGACCCTTTGGATGACAAATCAGAGGAAGATTTTCAAAAAAGTGAGTGACTATTTAATCTTTATATGTGAATATATGTGAATGTATGAAACCTGTGCCGGTGGAATTCTTTTGATGTCGGGCGCCGTCCTCAAACATTCACAAGGCAGGTTTTCACTGTAACAGCTACTGTAAATTAGTTAGATTAACAGTTAGATTAACAAGATTTTAAGCTTTCAACCGATATAAGACACTTGTATGTTCCTAAATGTTTAAAATCCATAATATTTATGATTATTTATTTGAATTGCGCGCCCTTCCGGTTCATTGACCATTAGAAAACCCTTTTGCAATTATGTTAGCACAGCTGAAAACTGTTGTTCTGATTAAAGAAGCAATAAAACTGGCCTTCTTTAGAATAGTTGAGTATCTAGAGCGTCAGCAATTGTGGGTTCAATTACAGGCTCAAAATGGCCAGAAACAAAGAACTCTCTTCTGAAACTCGTCAGACTATTCTTGTTCTGAGAAATGAAGTCTATTCTATGAGAGAAATTGCAAAGAAACTGAAGATCTCGTACAACGCTGTGTACTCGTCCCTTCACAGAACAACGCAAACTGGCTCTAACCAGAATAGAAAGAGGATTGGCAAACAACTGAGCAAGAGGACAAGTACATTAGACTGTCTAGTTTGAGAAACAGACCCCTTACAAGTCATCAACTGGCAGCTTAATTAATTATCATATCAATCATATCAATTATCTCCCCCTTTCTCCTCCCCTCTCTCTCTTTCTTCTTTCTTCCCATCGCTCTATCATCTCTCCCCTCTCCCCTCTCTCATCATCTCTCCCCTCTTCCCCTCTCTCCATCATTACTCCCCTCTCTGACAAATCTCCCCTCTTTCTCATCTCTCCCCTCTTCCCCTCTCTCCCCCATCTCTCCCCTCTTCCCTTCTCTCCATCATCTCTCCCCTCTTCCCCTCTCCTCTCTCCATCATCTCTCCCCTCTTCCCCTCTCTCCCCCATCTCTCCCCTCTTCCCCTCTCCTCTCGCCATCATCTCGCCCCTCTTCCCCTCTCTCCACCTCTCCCCCTATCTCCATCATCACTCCCCTCTCTCCCTCATCTGTCCAATCTCTCCGTCATCTCTCCCCCTCTTCCCCTCTCTCCATCATCACTCCCCTCTCCCCTTTTCACTCCTTCTCCTCCCTCTTCCCCTCTCTCCCTCATCTCTCCCCTCTCTCTCCTTCACTTCCCTCTTCCCCTCTCACCCTCATCCCTTGCCTCGTCCCCTCTCTCCCTTTTCCCTTGCCTCCTCCCCTCTCTCCTTCACCTCCGACTCTCCCTCATCTCTTCCCTCTCCCCTTTCCTGCCCCTCTCCTCCCCTTCCCCTCTCTCTCTCATCTCTTCCCTCTCCCCATTTCCTGTCCCTCTCCCCATCTCCCCCTCATTACTTCCCCTCTCCTCCCACCATACATTGTATCCATGTAGAGAATGTAAAATGTGTTCCGTGTCTCAATCAAGTCCAATTTCAGGTCCTTCAGTTCCATTACAGCTGAAACCGTCATCTACTGTCACTCTACTCTACCTTCCTCTGCACTTTACATTAGCCTTGTGAGTGTGTGTGTGTGTGTGTGTGTGTGTGTGTGTGTGTGTGTGTGTGTGTGTGTGTGCGTGCGTGCTTGCGTGCCATGTGTGTGTTGTGAGGGGGTGAGGGGGGGAGCTTACGGAGACACAGAGAGCTAATACCCTCATATACCCATTACAGCTAAAAGCATTGCATATGCCCTCATATAGCCTCACTGTACTCTCCTCTACCTGGCCTGTGTAGCAGGGATGGGAGAACTTACACCACATGACCAGAAGTATGTGGACACCTGCTCGTCCAACATCTCATTCCAAAATCATGAGCATTAATATGGAGATGGTCCCCCCTTTTGCTGCTATAACAGCCTCCACTCTTCTGGGAAGGCTTTCCACTAGATGTTGGAACATTGCTGCTATAACAGCCTCCACTCTTCTGGGAAGGCTTCCCACTAGATGTTGGAACATTGCTGCTATAACAGCCTCCACTCTTCTGGGAAGGCTTTCCACTAGATGTTGGAACGTTGCTGCAGGGTCTTGCTTCCATTCAGCCACAAGAGCATTAGTGAGGTTGTGCACTGATGTTTGGTGATGAAGCCTGGCTCGCAGTCAGCATTCCAAATCATCCCAGATGTGTTCGATGTGGTTGAGGTCAGGACTCTGTGCAGGCCAGTCAAGTTATTCCACACTGATCTCAAGAAACAATTTCAGTATGGGACCTCACTTTGTGCACAGGGGCATTGTCATGCTGAAACAGGAAAGGGTCTTCCCCAAACTGTTGCCAAAAAGTTTGAAGCACAGAATCGTCTATGTCATTGTATGCTATGGCGTTACGATTTCCCTTCCCTGGCACTAAGGGACCTAGCCTGAACCATGACAAACAGAACCAGACCATTACTCCTCATCCACCAAACTTTACAGTTGGCACTATGCAGTTGGGTAGGTAGCGATCTCCTGGCATCCGCCAAACCCAGATTCATCCGTCAGACTGCCAGATGGTGAAGCGTGATTCATCAACCCAGAGAACGAGTTTCCGCTGCTCCAGAGTCCAATGGTGGCGAGCTTTACACCACTCCAGATGACACTTGGCATTGCGCATGGTGATCTTAGGCTTGTGTGCGGCTGTTCAGCCTCTTCATGAAGCTCCCGAAAAAACAGTTATTGTGCTGACGGTGCTTCCAGAGGCAGTTTGGAACTTGGTAGTGAGTGTTGCAACCAAGAACTACGTGCTTCAGCACTTGGTGGTCAGGTTCTGTGAGCTTGTGTGGCCTACCACTTTGCGGCTGAGCCGTTGTTGCTCCTAGATGTTTCAACTTCACAATAACTGCAGTTACTTACAGTTGACCAGGGCATCTCTAGCAGGGCAGAACTTTTGAAGAACTGACTTGTTGGCAAGGTGTCATCCTATAACGGTGCCACGTTGAACGTCAATAAACTCTTCTGTAAGGCCATTCTACTACCAATGTTTGTCTACGGAGATTGCATGGTTGTGACCTCAAATCAAATCAAACTTTATCTGCTACATGTGCCGAATACAAAAAGTATAGACTTCACCGTGAAATGCAGTGCCTTGCAAAAGTATTCACCCCCTTGGTGTTTTTCCTATTCTGTTTCATTACAACCTGTAATTTAAATAGATTTTTATTTGGATTTCATGTAATGGACGTACACAATAATAGTCAAAATTGGTGAAGAGAAATAAAAGTAATTACTTGTTTAAAAAATTCAACGAAAAAATACTTTCACCTCCTTCGCTATGAAGCCCCTCCCCTTTGCTATGAAGCCCCTCCCCTTTGCTATGAAGCCCCTCCCCTTTGCTATGAAGCCCCTAAATAAGATCTGGTGTAACCAATTACCTTCAGAAGTCACATAATTAGTTAAATAAAGTACACCTGTGTGCAATATAAATGTTACATGATCTGTCACATGATCTGTTCTGAAAGGCTCCAGAGTCTGCAACACCACTAAGCAAGGGGCACCACCAAGCAAGCTGCACCATGAAGACCAATGAGCTCTCCAAACAGGTCAGGGACAAAGTTGTGGAGAAGTACAGATAAGGGTTGGGTTATAAAAAAAAAAATCCACAACTTCGAACATCCCACAGAGCTCCATTAAATCCATTATTAATAAACGGAAAGAATATGGCACCACAACAAACCTGCCAAGAGAGGGCCACCCACCAAAACTCACAGACCAGGCAAGGAGGGCATTAATCAGAGGGGCAACAAAGAGACCAAAGATAATCCTGAAGGAGCTGCAAAGCTCCACATCGGAGATTGGAGTATCTGTCCGTAGGACTACTTTAAGCCGTACACTCCACAGAGCTGGGCTTTACGGAAGAGTGGCCAGAAAAAGCCATTGCTTAAAGAAAGAAATAAGCAAACACATTTGGTGTTCGCCAAAAGGCATATGGAAGACTCCCCAAACACATGGAAGAAGGTACTCTGGTCAAATGAGACTAAAATTGAGCTTTCTAGCCATAAAAAAAGACGGTATGTCTGGCACAAACCCAACACCTCTCATCACCCCGAGAACACCATCCCATGAAGCATGGTGGTGAAAGCATCATGCTGTGGGGATGTTTTTCAACAGAAGGGACTGGGAAACTGGTCAGAATAGAAGGAATGATGGATGGCACTAAATACAGGGAAATTCTTGAGTGAAACCTGTTTCAGTCTTCCAGAGAATTGAGACTGGGATGGAGATTCACCTTCCAGCAGGACAATGACCCTAAGCATACTGCTAAAGCAACACTCAAATGGTTTAAGGGGAAACATTTAAATGTCGTGGAATGGCCTAGTCAAAGCCCAGACCTCAGTCCAATTGAGAATCTGTGGTATGACTTAAAGATTGCTGTACAGAAGGAGTTGGAGGAGTTTTGCCTTGAAGAATGAGCAACAATCCCAGGTGGCTAGATGTGCCAAGCTTATAGAGACATACACCAAGAGACTTGCAGCTGTAATTGCTGCAAAAGGTGGCTCTACAAAGTGTTGACTTTGGGGGTGAATAATTATGCGCGCTCAAGTTCTGTTTTTTGTCTTATTTCTTGTTTGTTTCACAATAAAAAAAAATATTTAGCATCTTTAAATGACAAACCTCTGAAAAACCTATTTTAATTCCAAGTTGTAAGGCAACAAAATAGGAACAATGCCAAGGGGGTGAATACCCTTCGCACGGCACTGTACAAGCCCTTAACCAACAGTTCAGTCCAAGAAGAAAAAATTATGAAAGTAAAATAAAAAAGAATAATAAAGAGTAACACAATAATAATAATAATAACGAGGCTTTCCTCTGACACCGCCTATTATATAGGTCCTGGATGGCAGGAAGCTTGGCCCCAGTGATGTACTGGGACTTTCGCACTACCCTCTGTAGCGCCTTATGGTCAGATGCAGAGCAGTTGCCATACCAGGCAGTGATGCAACCGGTCAGGATGCTCTCGATGGTGCAGCTGTAGAACATTTTGAGGATCTGGGGGCCCATGCCAAATATTTTCAATCTCCTGAGGGGGAAAAGGTTTTGTTGTGCCCTATTCACGACTGTCTTGTGTTTGGACCATGATAGTTTGTTGTTGATGTGGACACCAAAGAACTTGAAACTCTCGACCCACTCCACTACAGTCCCATCGATGTTAATGGGGGCCTGTTTCCTGAAGTCCACAATCAGCTCCTTTGTCTTGTTCACATTGAGGGAGAGGTTGTTGTCCTGGCACTACACTGCCAGGTCTCTGACCTCCTTCTCCATAGGCCGTCTCATCGTTGTTGGTGATCAGGGGTACCACTGCTGTGTCGTCAGCAAACTTAATGATGGTGTTAGAGTTGTGTTTGGCCACGCAGTCATGGGTGAACAGGGAATACAGGTGGGGACTGAGCACGCACCCCTGAGGGGCCCCAGCGTTAAGGATCAGCATGGCAGACGTATTGTTGCCTACTCTTTCCACCTGAGGGCGGCTCAGCAGGAAGTCCAGGATCCAGTTGCAGAGGGAGGTGTTTAGTCCCAGAGTCCTTAGCTTAGTGATGAGCTTCGTGGGCACTGGTGTTGAACGCTAAGCTGTAGTCGAAGAACAGCAATCTCACATAGATGTTATTTTTGTCCAGGTCAGAAAGGGCGGTGTGGAGTGCATTTGAGATTGCGTCATATGTGGATCTGTGGGGCGGTATGCGAATTGGAGTGGGTCTAGGGTGTCCAGGATGATGGTGTTGATTTGAGCCATGATGAGCCTTTCAAAGCATTTCATGGCTACCGAAGTGAGTGCCACGGGGCGGTAATCATTTAGGCAGGTTACCTTTGCTTTTTTGGGGACAGGGTGGTCTGCTTGAAACATGTAGGTATTACAGACTCGGTCAGGGAGAGGTTGAAAATGTCAGTGGAGACACTTTCTAGTTGATCCATGCATGCTCTGAGTTCATGTCCTGGTAATCCATCTGGCCCCACGGCTTTGTGAATGTTGACCTGTTTAAATGTCTTACCCACATCGGCTACCGAGAGCGTTATCACACAGTCATCCAGAACAGCTGGTGCTCTCATGCATGCTTCAGTGTTGCATGCCTCGGAGCAAGCATAAAATGCATTTAGCTTATCTTGTAGGCTTGCATCAATGGGAAGCTCGCGGCTGGGTTTCCCTTTGTAATCCATAATAGTTTTCAAGCCCTGCCACATCCGACGAGCTTCAGAGCCAGTGTTGTAGGATTCAATCTTAATCCAGTATTGATGCTTTGCTTGTTTGATGGTTCGTCT
>NC_048589.1:41070638-41093138 GCF_013265735.2 Oncorhynchus mykiss
CTTTCTGTCTCTCTCTGTCTCTTTGTCTCTCTGTCTCTCGCTGCCTCTTTGTCTCTCTGTGTCTCTCTGTCTCTTTGTCTCTCTGTCTCTCTCTGTCTCTTTGTCTCTCTGTCACTCTCTCTCTTTGTCTCTCTGTCTCTATCTGTCTTTTTGTCTCTCTCTATCTCTCTTTCTCTGTCTGTATATCTGTCTCTCTGTCTATGTCTCTATGTCTCTCTGTCTATGTCTCTCTGCCTATGTCTCTTTGTCTCTCTATCTCTCTGTCTCTCTCTGTCTCTTTGTCTCTCTGTCTCTCTGTCTATCTGTCTCTCTGTCTATGTCTCTCTGTCGCTCTCTGTCTCCTTGTCTCTCTGTTTCTCTGTCTCGCTGTCTCGCTGTCTCTTTGTGTCTATGTCTCCTTGTCTCCTTGTCTCTCTGTCTCTCTGTTTCTCTGTCTCTCTGTCTCTTTGTGTCTATGTCTCCTTGTCTCTCTGTCTCTCTGTTTCTCTGTCGCTCTGTCTCTATGTCTCTTTGTGTCTATGTCTCCTTGTCTCCTTGTCTCTCTGTTTCTCTGTCGCTCTGTCTCTATGTCTCTTTGTGTCTATGTCTCCTTGTCTCCTTGTCTCTCTGTTTCTCTGTCTCTCTGTCTCTCTCTTTGTCTCTTTGTCTTTCTGTCTCTCTCTGTCTCTTTGTCTCTCTGTCTCTCGCTGCCTCTTTGTCTCTCTGTGTCTCTCTGTCTCTTTGTCTCTCTGTCTCTCTCTGTCTCTTTGTCTCTCTGTCACTCTCTCTCTTTGTCTCTCTGTCTCTATCTGTCTTTTTGTCTCTCTCTATCTCTCTTTCTCTGTCTGTATATCTGTCTCTCTGTCTATGTCTCTATGTCTCTCTGTCTATGTCTCTCTGCCTATGTCTCTTTGTCTCTCTATCTCTCTGTCTCTCTCTGTCTCTTTGTCTCTCTGTCTCTCTGTCTATCTGTCTCTCTGTCTATGTCTCTCTGTCGCTCTCTGTCTCCTTGTCTCTCTGTTTCTCTGTCTCGCTGTCTCGCTGTCTCTTTGTGTCTATGTCTCCTTGTCTCCTTGTCTCTCTGTCTCTCTGTTTCTCTGTCTCTCTGTCTCTCTGTCTCTTTGTGTCTATGTCTCCTTGTCTCTCTGTCTCTCTGTTTCTCTGTCGCTCTGTCTCTATGTCTCTTTGTGTCTATGTCTCCTTGTCTCCTTGTCTCTCTGTTTCTCTGTCGCTCTGTCTCTATGTCTCTTTGTGTCTATGTCTCCTTGTCTCCTTGTCTCTCTGTTTCTCTGTCTCTCTGTCGCTCTGTCTCTATGTCTCTTTGTGTCTATGTCTCCTTGTCTCCTTGTCTCTCTGTTTCTCTGTCGCTCTGTCTCTATGTCTCTTTGTGTCTATGTCTCCTTGTCTCCTTGTCTCTCTGTTTCTCTGTCTCTCTGTCGCTCTGTCTCTATGTCTCTTTGTGTCTATGTCTCCTTGTCTCCTTGTCTCTCTGTTTCTCTGTCGCTCTGTCTCTATGTCTCTTTGTGTCTATGTCTCCTTGTCTCCTTGTCTCTCTGTTTCTCTGTCGCTCTGTCTCTATGTCTCTTTGTGTCTATGTCTCCTTGTCTCCTTGTCTCTCTGTTTCTCTGTCGCTCTGTCTCTATGTCTATTTGTGTCTATGTCTCCTTGTCTCCTTGTCTCTCTGTTTCTTTGTCTCTCTGTCTCTCTGTCTCTTTGTGTCTATGTCTCCTTGTCTCCTTGTCTCTCTGTTTCTCTGTCGCTCTGTCTCTATGTCTCTTTGTGTCTATGTCTCCTTGTCTCCTTGTCTCTCTGTTTCTCTGTCGCTCTGTCTCTATGTCTATTTGTGTCTATGTCTCCTTGTCTCCTTGTCTCTCTGTTTCTCTGTCTCTCTGTCTCTCTCTTTGTCTCTTTGTCTTTCTGTCTCTCTGTCTCTTTGTCTCTCTGTCTCTCGCTGCCTCTTTGTCTCTCTGTGTCTCTCTGTCTCTTTGTCTCTCTGTCTCTCTCTGTCTCTTTGTCTCTCTGTCACTCTCTCTCTTTGTCTCTCTGTCTCTATCTGTCTTTTTGTCTCTCTCTATCTCTCTTTCTCTGTCTGTATATCTGTCTCTCTGTCTATGTCTCTATGTCTCTCTGTCTATGTCTCTCTGCCTATGTCTCTTTGTCTCTCTGTCTCTCTGTCTATCTGTCTCTCTGTCTATGTCTCTCTGTCGCTCTCTGTCTCCTTGTCTCTCTGTTTCTCTGTCTCGCTGTCTCGCTGTCTCTTTGTGTCTATGTCTCCTTGTCTCCTTGTCTCTCTGTCTCTCTGTTTCTCTGTCTCTCTGTCTCTCTGTCTCTTTGTGTCTATGTCTCCTTGTCTCTCTGTCTCTCTGTTTCTCTGTCGCTCTGTCTCTATGTCTCTTTGTGTCTATGTCTCCTTGTCTCCTTGTCTCTCTGTTTCTCTGTCGCTCTGTCTCTATGTCTCTTTGTGTCTATGTCTCCTTGTCTCCTTGTCTCTCTGTTTCTCTGTCTCTCTGTCGCTCTGTCTCTATGTCTCTTTGTGTCTATGTCTCCTTGTCTCCTTGTCTCTCTGTTTCTCTGTCGCTCTGTCTCTATGTCTCTTTGTGTCTATGTCTCCTTGTCTCCTTGTCTCTCTGTTTCTTTGTCTCTCTGTCTCTCTGTCTCTTTGTGTCTATGTCTCCTTGTCTCCTTGTCTCTCTGTTTCTCTGTCGCTCTGTCTCTATGTCTCTTTGTGTCTATGTCTCCTTGTCTCCTTGTCTCTCTGTTTCTCTGTCGCTCTGTCTCTATGTCTATTTGTGTCTATGTCTCCTTGTCTCCTTGTCTCTCTGTTTCTCTGTCTCTCTGTCTCTCTCTTTGTCTCTTTGTCTTTCTGTCTCTCTCTGTCTCTTTGTCTCTCTGTCTCTCGCTGCATCTTTGTCTCTCTGTGTCTCTCTGTCTCTTTGTCTCTCTGTCTCTCTCTGTCTCTTTGTCTCTCTGTCACTCTCTCTCTTTGTCTCTCTGTCTCTATCTGTCTTTTTGTCTCTCTCTATCTCTCTTTCTCTGTCTGTATATCTGTCTCTCTGTCTATGTCTCTATGTCTCTCTGTCTATGTCTCTCTGCCTATGTCTCTTTGTCTCTCTATCTCTCTGTCTCTCTCTGTCTCTTTGTCTCTCTGTCTCTCTGTCTATCTGTCTCTCTGTCTATGTCTCTCTGTCGCTCTCTGTCTCCTTGTCTCTCTGTTTCTCTGTCTCGCTGTCTCGCTGTCTCTTTGTGTCTATGTCTCCTTGTCTCCTTGTCTCTCTGTCTCTCTGTTTCTCTGTCTCGCTGTCTCGCTGTCTCTTTGTGTCTATGTCTCCTTGTCTCTCTGTCTCTCTGTTTCTCTGTCGCTCTGTCTCTATGTCTCTTTGTGTCTATGTCTCCTTGTCTCCTTGTCTCTCTGTTTCTCTGTCGCTCTGTCTCTATGTCTCTTTGTGTCTATGTCTCCTTGTCTCCTTGTCTCTCTGTTTCTCTGTCTCTCTGTCGCTCTGTCTCTATGTCTCTTTGTGTCTATGTCTCCTTGTCTCCTTGTCTCTCTGTTTCTCTGTCGCTCTGTCTCTATGTCTATTTGTGTCTATGTCTCCTTGTCTCCTTGTCTCCTTGTCTCTCTGTTTCTCTGTTTCTCTGTCTCTCTGTCGCTCTGTCTCTATGTCTCTTTGTGTCTATGTCTCCTTGTCTCCTTGTCTCTCTGTTTCTCTGTCACTCTGTCTCTATGTCTATTTGTGTCTATGTCTCCTTGTCTCCTTGTCTCTCTGTTTCTCTGTCTCTCTGTCTCTCTGTCTCTTTGTTTCTATGTCTCCTTGTCTCCTTGTCTCTCTGTTTCTTTGTCTCTCTGTCTCTCTGTCTCTTTGTGTCTATGTCTCCTTGTCTCCTTGTCTCTCTGTTTCTCTGTCGCTCTGTCTCTATGTCTATTTGTGTCTATGTCTCCTTGTCTCCTTGTCTCTCTGTTTCTCTGTCTCTCTGTCTCTCTGTCTCTTTGTTTCTATGTCTCCTTGTCTCTCTGTTTCTTTGTCTCTCTGTCTCTCTGTCTCTTTGTTTCTATGTCTCCTTGTCTCTCTGTTTCTCTGTCTCTCTGTCTCTCTGTCTCTTTGTTTCTATGTCTCCTTGTCTCTCTGTTTCTCTGTCGCTCTGTCTCTATGTCTATTTGTGTTTACATTTACATTTTATCCAGAGCAGACCAGGACAGACCAGAGCAGACCAGGACAGACCAGGACAGACCAGGACAGACCAGGACAGACCAGGGCAGACCAGAGCAGACCAGAGCAGACCAGGACAGACCAGGACAGACCAGGACAGACCAGGACAGACCAGGGCAGACCAGAGCAGACCGGGACAGACCAGGACAGACCAGAGCAGACCAGGACAGACCAGAGCAGACCAGGACAGACCAGGACAGACCAGGACAGACCAGGACAGACCAGGACAGACCAGAGCAGACCAGGACAGACCAGGACAGACCAGAGCAGACCAGGACAGACCAGGACAGACCAGGAAAAACTAGGACAGACCAGGACAGACCAGGACAGACCAGGACAGACTAGAGCAGACCAGGACAGACCAGGACAGACCAGGACAGACCAGGACAGACCAGAGCAGACCAGAGCAGACCAGGACAGACCAGGACAGACCAGAGCAGACCAGGACAGACCAGAGCAGACCAGAGCAGACCAGGACAGACCAGGACAGACCAGGACAGACCAGGACAGACCAGAGCAGACCAGGACAGACCAGGACAGACCAGAGCAGACCAGAGCAGACCAGGACAGACCAGGACAGACCAGGACAGACCAGAGCAGACCAGGACAGACCAGGACAGATCAGAGCAGACCAGAGCAGACCAGGACAGACCAGGACAGACCAGGAAAAACTAGGACAGACCAGGACAGACCAGGACAGACCAGGACAGACTAGAGCAGACCAGGACAGACCAGGACAGACCAGGACAGACCAGGACAGACCAGGACAGACCAGGACAGACTAGAGCAGACCAGGACAGACCAGGACAGACCAGGACAAACCAGGACAGACCAGGACAGACCAGGACAGACCAGGACAGACCAGGGCAGACCAGGACAGACCAGAGCAGACCAGGACAGACCAGGACAGACCAGATCAGACCAGGACAGACCAGGACAGACCAGGACAGACCAGAGCAGACCAGGACAGACCAGGACAGACCAGAGCAGACCAGGACAGACCAGATCAGACCAGGACAGACCAGATCAGACCAGATCAGACCAGGACAGACCTGGACAGACAAGATCAGACCAGGACAGACAAGGACAGACCAGGACAGACCAGAGCAGACCAGGACAGACCAGAGCAGACCAGGACAGACCAGGACAGACCAGGGCACACCAGGACAGACCAGGACAGACCAGGACAGACCAGGACAGACCAGAGCAGACCAGGACAGACCAGGACAGACCAGAGCAGACCAGGACAGACCAGGACAGACCAGGACAGAACAGGACAGACCAGGGAAGACCAGAGCAGACCAGGACCGACCAGGACAGAACAGGACAGGATGAGATGAGAGTCTGAAGAAGACATTATGTGTCACAATAATTAGAGACGGGGACAAAAGAAGAATCTTATCAGTATGGTAAATTATGCATCTGCTGCCTTACACACACACACACACACACACACACACACACACACACACACACACACACACACACACACACACACAGGAACACACATATACACAGAAACACACACACACACAGGAACACACATATACACAGGAACACACACACATATACACACAGGTACACACACACACAGGAACACACACACACACAGGAACAAACACACACACACACAGGAACACACACACGCAGGAACACACACACGCAGGAACACACACACGCAGGAACACACACACGCACACACAGGAACACACAGTATGTTAATGCATGCAGCAGATTTCCACCTCTCTGCTTCCATCCCATCATATCCATTGGGGATGATGTGAGTCCTGGCGAAGGCAACTGACTGTAATGCAGGAGGTCAAGAGAGAGAGGTTACCAGCTATTACACTGTAACAATACAGAGAGGGAGGCAGAAAGAGAGAGGTTACCTCTTATTGCAGAGATAATGAGAGAGGTTACCTCTTATTGCAGAGAGAAAGAGAGAGGTTACCTCTTATTGTAGAGAGAAAGAGAGATGTGACCTCTTATTGCAGAGAGAAAGAGAGAGGTTACCTCTTATTGTAGAGAGAAAGAGAGATGTGACCTCTTATTGCAGAGAGAAAGAGAGAGGTTACCTCTTATTGCAGAGAGAAAGAGAGAACTGACCTCTTATTGCAGAGATAATGAGAGAGGTTACCTCTCATTGCAGAGAGAAAGAGAGAGGTTACCTCTTATTGCAGAGAGAACGAGAGAGGTTACCTCTTATTGCAGAGAGAAAGAGAGGTTACCTCTTATTGCAGAGAGAAAGAGAGAGAGAGGGAAGGAGAGAGAAGGGGGGGGGGCGTGGAAGAGGATAGGAGATCGGGAGAGAGGAAGAAAGAGAGGGGAGGAGAGGAGAGAGGGGGTGAGGGGGAGAGAGAAGTTACCATGTATTACCCAGTAACAATACTCTTCCATCCCCAAGCCACTCTAACACAGACACCCAATTACTGCCACGCAATCACATAGAGAGAGATAGGGGAGGAGAAGCTGGAGCTGGAGAGAGGGCTGGGCCTGTTGATGGAGCTGGAGAGAGGGCTGAGCCTGTTGATGGAGCTGGAGAGAGGACTGAGCCTTGTCTTTGATGGAGATGGAGAGAGGGCTGAGCCTTGTCTTTGATGGAGTGGGAGAGAGGGTTGAGCCTTGTCTTTGATGGAGTGGGAGAGAGGGCTGAGCCTTGTCTTTGATGGAGAGGGAGAGAGGGCTGAGCCTTGTCTTTGATGGAGAGGGAGAGAGGGCTGAGCCTTGTCTTTGATGGAGAGGGAGAGAGGGCGGGGCCTGTTGATGGAGAGGGAGAGAGGGCTGAGCCTTGTCTTTGATGGAGAGGGAGAGAGGGCTGAGCCTTGTCTTTGATGGAGAGGGAGAGAGGGCGGGGCCTGTTGATGGAGAGGGAGAGAGGGCTGGGCCTGTTGATGGAGAGGGAGAGAGGGCTGAGCCTTGTCTTTGATGGAGTGGGAGAGAGGGCTGAGCCTTGTCTTTGATGGAGAGGGAGAGAGGGCTGGGCCTTTTGATGGAGAGGGAGAGAGGGCTGAGCCTTGTCTTTGATGGAGAGGGAGAGAGGGCTGAGCCTTGTCTTTGATGGAGTGGGAGAGAGGGCGGGGCCTGTTGATGGAGAGGGAGAGAGGGCTGAGCCTTGTCTTTGATGGAGAGGGAGAGAGGGCTGAGCCTTGTCTTTGATGGAGAGGGAGAGAGGGCTGAGCCTTGTCTTTGATGGAGAGGGAGAGAGGGCAGGGCCTGTTGATGGAGAGGGAGAGAGGGCCTGGCCCTAACCTCAGTGAAACAGTCAGTCAGTGTTTATGTGTGTGTGTGTGTGTGTGTGTGTGTGTGTGTGTATGTGTGTGTGTGTGAGCGAGAGAGGGTCCGCTCCAGATTTAGTAGAAATGTGAAGTTTTGGCTCCCCAGGATGTCAGGAGAGTCTGTTAAGAGCAACTTCAAAATGTTACGTTTGTGCTAAAACCTGGCTAATTCTGCAGCTATACTGTGAGAGCTTGTTGAGTATTCACAGTATTCTCACGGCTCGCGGGTATGACCTTCCGTGGTGACCGTGCTTCGGCTCCGAGGGGCGTCACGAATTCGCGCCCAGTGGTGACCCTGCTTCAGCTCCGAGGGGTCACGAGTTCGCGCCCAGTGGTGACCCTGCTTCAGCTCCGAGGGGTCACGAGTTCGCGCCCAGTGGTGACCCTGCTTCAGCTCCGAGGGGCGTCACGAGTTCGCGCCCAGTGGTGACCCTGCTTCAGCTCCGAGGGGCGTCACGAGTTCGCGCCCAGTGGTGACCCTGCTTCAGCTCCGAGGGGCGTCACGAGTTCGCGCCCAGTGGTGACCCTGCTTCAGCTCCGAGGGGCGTCACGAGTTCGCGCCCAGTGGTGAGTGCAGCGGCACATATCAATGTTCGCTTGTATTTTCGTGCATTTTCAAACAACGTCTATTTCTAGCGATCAAAGGGATTGTTAGTAAACAAGACAATGTGAAGACGTCACACACACACACACACACACAATCATACACACACACACACACACACACACACACGGCTACTTTTGTTTCTGTTTACGTGTGAGTCATTTAGCAGACGCTCTTATCCAGAGTAACTTCACATCCCTGGCATTGCAAACACATTTACCAACTGAGCCCCACAGGACCACGTACGGCCCCCATAACTCCCCAATGACTCTTGCTCTGATAAATCACTCTAACCCACAATATAAAATTAAGCAATAAGGCACGAGTGGGTGTGGTATGTGGCCAATATACTACGGCTAAGGGCTGTACTTAGGCACGACATAACACGGAGTGCCTGGATACAGCCATTAGCCGTGGTATATTGGCCATATATCACAAACCCCCGAGGTGCCTTATTGCTATTATAAACTGGTTACCAACGTAATTAGATCAGTAAAAATACATGTTTTGTCACACCGGTGGTATACGGACTGATATACCACGGCTGTCAGCCAATCAGCATTCAGGGCTCGAGCCACCCAGTTTATAATGGATAATGAATCTCTCTGGGCGCCGTACACACTGTAAAGAATGGGGTCCTGAAGTGTTTTTATTTAGGGGTTCTTCAAATTGAAAAAGAGAGAGGTATAAGTTCTTTAAAAAAAATACTTTTAACGGATCCTATAATAACCCCTTTAAGAACCTTTAGGGGTATTTATTTTTATTCTGATTACTATTAAATTATAATAATAATAATAATAATAATATGCATAACAATAAGTTATGTGGTTATTAGTGGTTATTATGCTTTTAGTGGCAAAGCAGATTTAAAAAAAATCTAAATATGAGGTAAACTTCCAGCAGAGTCCAATGGGTATATCCTCTGGTGTGTTGAGTCCAAGTCCAATGGGTATATCCTCTGGTGTGTTGACGATAATGTGTTGAGGATAATGTGTTGATGTTAATGTGTTGAGGATAATGTGTTAATGTGTTGATGATAATGTGTTGATGTTAATGTGTTAATGTGTTGATGATAATGTGTTAATGTGTTGACGATAATGTGTTGAGAATAATGTGTTGAGAACAATGTGTTGAGGATAATGTGTTGATGATCATGTGTTGATGTTAATGTGTTAATGTGTTGACGATAATGTGTTGATGTTAATGTGTTAATGTGTTGACGATAATGTGTTGATGTTAATGTGTTGATGATAATGTGTTGAGAATAATGTGTTGAGAACAATGTGTTGAGGATAATGTGTTGATGATCATGTGTTGATGTTAATGTGTTAATGTGTTGACGATAATGTGTTGATGTTAATGTGTTGACGATAATGTGTTGATGTTAATGTGTTAATGTGTTGACGATAATGTGTTGATGTTAATGTGTTAATGTGTTGATGATCATGTGTTGATGTTAATGTGTTACTGTGTTGAGGATAATGTGTTGATGTTAATGTGTTAATGTGTTGATGATCATGTGTTGATGTTAATGTGTTAATGTGTTGACGATAATGTGTTGATGTTAATGTGTTAATGTGTTGATGATCATGTGTTGACGTTAATGTGTTGAGGATAATGTGTTGACGATAATGTGTTGAGGATAATGTGTTGACGATAATGTGTTGAGGATAATGTGTTGATGTTAATGTGTTAATATGTTGATGTTAAACGTTTTGAGAATAATGTGTTGAGAATAATGTGTTGAGAACAATGTGTTGAGGATAATGTGTTGATGATAATGTGTTGATGTTAATGTATTAATGTGTTGATGATCATGTGTTGACGGTAATGTGTTGAGGATAATGTGTTGATGTTAATGTGTTAATATGTTGATGTTAAATGTGTTGAGAATAATGTGTTGAGAATAATGTGTTGAGGATAATGTGTTGAGAATAATGTGTTGAGGATAATGTGTTGACGATAATGTGTTGATGTTAATGTGTTAATATGTTGATGTTAAATGTGTTGAGAATAATGTGTTGAGAATAATGTGTTGAGGATAATGTGTTGACGATAATGTGTTGAGGATAATGTGTTGATGTTAATGTGTTAATATGTTGATGTTAAACGTTTTGAGAATAATGTGTTGAGAATAATGTGTTGAGAACAATGTGTTGAGGATAATGTGTTGATGATAATGTGTTGATGTTAATGTATTAATGTGTTGATGATCATGTGTTGACGGTAATGTGTTGAGGATAATGTGTTGATGTTAATGTGTTAATATGTTGATGTTAAATGTGTTGAGAATAATGTGTTGAGAATAATGTGTTGAGGATAATGTGTTGAGAATAATGTGTTGAGGATAATGTGTTGACGATAATGTGTTGATGTTAATGTGTTAATATGTTGATGTTAAATGTGTTGAGAATAATGTGTTGAGAATAATGTGTTGAGGATAATGTGTTGACGATAATGTGTTGAGGATAATGTGTTGATGTTAATGTGTTAATATGTTGATGTTAAACGTTTTGAGAATAATGTGTTGAGAATAATGTGTTGAGAACAATGTGTTGAGGATAATGTGTTGATGATAATGTGTTGATGTTAATGTATTAATGTGTTGATGATCATGTGTTGACGGTAATGTGTTGAGGATAATGTGTTGATGTTAATGTGTTAATATGTTGATGTTAAATGTGTTGAGAATAATGTGTTGAGAATAATGTGTTGAGGATAATGTGTTGAGAATAATGTGTTGAGGATAATGTGTTGACGATAATGTGTTGATGTTAATGTGTTAATATGTTGATGTTAAATGTGTTGAGAATAATGTGTTGAGAATAATGTGTTGAGGATAATGTGTTGACGATAATGTGTTGAGGATAATGTGTTGATGTTAATGTGTTAATATGTTGATGTTAAATGTGTTGAGAATAATGTGTTGAGAATAATGTGTTGAGGATAATGTGTTGAGGATAATGTGTTGATGATAATGTGTTGAGGATAATATGTTGAGGATAATGTGTTGATGTTAATGTGTTGATGTTCTCTGTATCCATAGCCAGAATGATTTTACAGTGCACGGTAATTGAACAGGTTTCCTGTTATATTCATCAGAGGTGTAAGGAGGGTGAAGTCTGTCAATCCCCCAAATAAGTAGTAATTATACAGATGATTAACAAAACATGCACACTACAGTATTCATACCTTGTTTTTTGTGGTGAATGTGAATGAAAAAAAAACAAACTGTTTTGATACTGGTTTTGATACACATACCTCGTCCATAATGTAGAGACCTATGGGATATTCATTGAAGAGGTCAGGGAGGAGCACGGTACATATGATCAGCGTAACAACCCAATACCAACTGACATACCTTTGTATGTCTCCTCGTCTGTAAACCTGCAGATACAGACACAGAAGTGAGCAGTTCAGTCATCTGCACCCAATACAGCCAGCTTTCAACGTAATCTTACCTCTTTGTATGATTGATATCCTTTGAATTGTGTCCATTTCCTGTTTTAGAAAGATTTGCACAAATATGAAAAGACAGATGGTATCATCATAAAACAATAATAATTTAGATCACACAAGAGACAAACCTTAAACTGAGGAGAACTTAACATTTTTTTCAGTTAAGTTCCTGCACCTGCTGTCCTTTTAAATTCAAATCCAAATGTTTCAGTTGGGCAGTTAGGTTGCTGCAAGAACCCCCACCAACTAAAGAGGTTCCTGAATGAACCCCCACCAACTAAGGAGGTTCCTCAATGAACCCCCACCAACTAAGGAGGTTCCTCAATGAACCCCCACCAACTAAGGAGGTTCCTGAACGAACCCCCACCAACTAAGGAGGTTCCTCAATGAACCCCCACCAACTAAGGAGGTTCCTCAATGAACCCCCACCAACTAAGGAGGTTCCTCAATGAACCCCCACCAACTAAGGAGGTTCCTCAATGAACCCCCACCTCCTATGGTTGGTTCTTGGAAGAACCTTTTTGGGGGCCATTTTCAGTGGCAAGAACCCGAGGGTTCTTCAGAGAACTTTAAAGATCTAAGAAGAACTGTTGTTGAAGCCCTAATTTTTAGAGTGTACATAGACACACACACACACACACACACACACACACACACACACACACATACACACACACACACACACACCATATTGGGGAGGCGTTAACACTGTCTGAGTACTAGCTGTTTGTCCCGAGCACTACAGAGACACAAAAAAAGCCTCTTCAGAATCCATTCACATGCAAAACACACACTCTCTCCTCCACCCACACACCCTCAACACATTTTCAAACACACACACACACACACACACACACACACACACACACACACACACACACGTTATACACACACACAACAAGTTACTACACGCACACATATCACACACAATACACACAGAACATTGTTTTTGATGACAGTGGAGATGAGAGAGAAGAGAAAGGGTTGAGAGGTGATAGAGGTAGAAAATATAGAGAGAAGATAGCTGTTGAGAGGTGGAGATGATGGGAAAGGAGACAGAGAGAGAGAGAGAGAAAGAGAGAGAAGATAGCTGTAGAGAGGTGTAGATTAAGTGAAAGGAGACAGAGAAAGAAAGAGAGAGAGAGAAATGGAGAGAGGGAAGCTTTGTCTGTCTTTAAGTATGATACATCAGTGTCAGATCATTGTGTGAACAGCTGATATTATAGACGGCTGTATCGGTGGCCTTCATGGAACCGAACAGAATGGATTTAATGTCATTATAATGATAATACCACATCATATCATGACAGTAGTGATAGAACATAGCCATAATAACCACATCATATCATGATAGCAGTGATAGAACATAGCAATAATAACCATATCATGACAGCAGTGATAGCACATTGCCATAATAACCATATCATGACAGCAGTGATAGCACATTGCCATAATAACCATATCATGACAGCAGTGATAGAACATAAACATGATGCGGGCGGTGTTGTCTAGTCTATCGTGTAGTGACGTAATGTTCATTGTCTCCCTTGCCCAACCCCTGTATTTAGCCCACTAGAACACAAGTCTTTGTAGGCCCTAGAGTACAAAGTATACTGCTGTTTAAATGAAGAAAAGATGCTTCAGTCCCTCGCTTAAGATTTAAATGGTAGGAAGGAGAAGAACCACAGAGTTAATGATGTGTGTGTGTGTGTGTGTGTGTGTGTGTGTGTGTGTGTGTGTGTGTGTGTGTGTGTTGTGCAAATCAAATCAAATCAAATTGTATTGGTCGCATACACGTTTAGCAGATGTTATTTGGGGTGTAGTGAAACGCTTGTGTTCCTAGCTCCAACAGTGCTGTAATATCTAACAATACACAACAAATCTAAAAGTAATAGAATGAAATTAGGAAATATAGAAATATTAGGATGAGCAATGTCGGAGTCCGGAGTATAAGTATTTGAGGGCATATATGTGGATAGAATATGTTATATCTGTATTATATCTGTATTGTATATGTATTATATCTGTAGCATATCTGTAGTATTTCTGTAGCATATCTGTAGTATTTCTGTAGCATATCTGAAGTATTTCTGTGTTATATATCTGTAGAATATCTGTAGAATACTTAATATACAATTCTATGTGTGCAGCAATAGTTGAATAGGATGGACTTGACTAGAATACAGTATATACATATGAGGTGGGTAAAACAGTATGTAAACATGATTAAAGTGCCCAGTGCTCCATGTCTATGTACATAGGTCATCAGCCTATAAGGTGCAGGGATGAGCGGTAGCCGGCTAGTGACAGTGACTAAGTTCAGGGCAGGGTGCTGGGCGGAGGCCGGCTAGTGACAGTGACTAAGTTCAGGGCAGGGTACTGGGTGGTAGCCGGCTAGTGATAGTGATTAAGTTCAGGGCAGGGTACTGGGTGGAGGCCGGCTAGTGATAGCTATAACAGTCTGATGGCCTTGAGATAGAAGCTGTTTTTCAGTCTCTCAATCTCAGCTTTGATGCACCTGTACTGACCTCGCCTTCTGGATGGTAGCGGTGTGAACAGGCAGTGGCTCGGGTGGTTGTTGTCCTTGATGATCTTTATGGCCTTCCTGTGACACCGGGTGGTGTAGATGTCCTGAAGGGCAGGCATTGTGCTCCCCGTGACGCATTGGACTGACCGCACCACCCTCTGGTGCAGTTGCCGTACCAAGCGGTGATAGAGCTTGACAGGATGCTCTCAGTGGTGCAGTTGCTAAAAGTTTGTGAGGGTTTTAGGTGCCAAGCCAAATTTCTTCAGCCTCCTGAGGTTGAGAGGAACTTGAAGCTTTTACCCTTCTCCACTACGGCACTGATGATGTCGATGTGGGGGTGCTCCCTCTGCTGTCTCCTGAAGTCCACAATCAGCTCCTTTGTTTTGTTGAGGGAGAGGTTATTTTCCTGGCATCACTCTTAGGGCCCTCACCTCCTCCCTGTAGGCTGTCTCATTGTTGTTGGTAATCAGGCCTACTACTGTTGTGTTGTCTGCAAACTTGATGATTGAGTTGGAGGAGTGAGTGGCCACGCATTAATGGGTAAACAGGGAGTACAGGAGGGGGCTGAGCATGCACCCTTGTGGGACCCCTGTGTTGAGGATCAGCGTAGTGGAGGTGTTGTTTCCTACCTTCACCACCTGGGGGCGGCCCGTCAGGGAGTCAGACCCAGGTCCCAGAGATTAATGATGAGCCTGGAGAGCACTATGGTGTTGTTTCCTACCTTCACCACCTGGGGGCGGCCCGTCAGGGAGTCAGACCGGGTCTCAGAGATTAATGATGAGCCTGGAGAGCACTATGGTGTTGTTTCCTACCTTCACCACCTGGGGGCAGCCCGTCAGGGAGTCAGACCCGGGTCCCAGAGATTAATGATGAGCCTGGAGAGCACTATGGTGTTGTTTCCTACCTTCACCACCTGGGGGCGGCCCGTCAGGGAGTCAGACCCAGGTCCCAGAGATTAATGATGAGCCTGGAGAGCACTATGGTGTTGAAGGCTGAGCTGTAGGCAATTAAACAGCATTCTGATGTAGGTATTCCTCTAGTCCAGATGGGACAGGGCAGTGGGCAGTGGGCAGTGGGCAGTGGGCAGTGGGCAGTGCAATGGTGATTGCATCATCCGTGGATCTATTTGGGTGGTATGCAAATTGCAGTGGGTCTATGGTGTCAGGTAAGGTGGAAATGATATGTTCCTTAAATAGCCCCTCAAAGTACTTCATGATGACAGAAGTGAGTGCTACGGGGCAATAGTCATTTAGTTCAGTTTCCTTTGCCTTCTTGGGTACAGGAACAATGGTGGCCATCTAAAAGCATGTGGGGACAGCAGACTGGGATAGGGAGAGATTTGATATGTCCGTTAACACTCCAGCCATCTGGTCTGCACATGCTCTGAGGACGCGACTTGGGATGCCGTCTGGGCCGGCAGACTTGGGATGCCGATGTCATACTCACATCGGCCATGGAGAACGAGAGCTAACAGTCCTTGGGAACGGCACGTGTGGGCGACGCTGTTTTATCCTCAAAGCGGGCGAAGAAGGTGTTTAGCATGTCCGGGATCAAGACGTTGGTGTCTGCGAAGTTAGTGGTTTTCTCTTAATAATCCGGGATTGTCTGGAGTCCCTGTCACATACTACTTGTGTCTGATCCGTTGAATTGCGACTCAACTTTATCTCTGTACCGGCAGTGGATGGTGTGCACGTCTCCTGAGTTGGACTAAAAGTCCACTTCGAATACCTCTTCTCCGCTAGTCGTGTTTTGGAGCAGCGTCTTGGACAAGTTCAATTCTCCTTCGTCGGTACAAATAAAGGATCCAATTCAGGAAAGTCGTATTCCTGGTCGAAATGCACTTCTCTGATATCCACAAGTTATTCCGGCTGTATGTAACAACATTTTGGGCTAATAAGTAACATTTTACAATGTTGCTTAGGAAGCTGAAACAAGGTGGTCATGTCTATCGGCGCTATCGGTGTGTGTTTGTGTGTTTGTGTTTGTGTGTGTGTGTGTGTGTGTGTGTGTGTGTGTGTGTGTGTGTGTGTGTGTGTGTGTGTGTGTGTGTGTGTGTGTGTGTGTGTGTCTGTGAATGTCATGTATTTCTTAGAGAAGATCAAAATGAACAAAGTGAGAGAGAGAGACCGAGAGAGAGAGAGCAAGACAGAGTGAGAGAAAGAAAGAGACAGACAGAGAGAGACAGAGATAGATAGAGAGAGACTTCCTGGGCTCCAGTGGCCCCTGGCCTTCCAGACTGACACATCCTCCAATCTTTAATTTAGCGTCTTCCCAGCAAAAAGCCTCCCCCAGGCGGCCACAGCCTGCAGGACAGCCCCAGGCTTCCGACTCGTGTAGGCCTCAGGAGTGGACACTACTCTACACCCCTAACCCTGGACCAGACAGACACAGGTGAGACAAGACAACTCAAGTCACCGCTTGTTTTTATTCATGTTTCTCTCTTTTATTTATTGAAGCATGTGAATGTTGCGGTACGAAAGCAGCCTGCTTGCTCAAGATTCGCTTCGAAATGGATGTCCGTCCCTGACCCGAGGACGTTGGGAGATGCCTGTGGGACGGGAGCTCTGGCGCTGTGTGTTCAATCCCAAATCTTAACCCTTTAAAGGGGAACTGGACCCATTCATCCTCGGTTGTCTTCGGGTCTCTCTTTATGTAATGGCGTGTTTGTCTCTCGTCGTGATGTGAGATTTTTCTTATGTGTTTATTTATTTAATATTTTATTTTTAATCCCAGCCCCCCGTCATTATAAATAATAATTTGTTCTTAACTGACTTGCCTAGTTAAATAAACGTTAAGTACTGTGCCTTGCGAAAGTATTCGGCCCCATTGAACTTTGCGACCTTTTGCCACATTTCAGGCTTCAAACATAAAGATATAAAACTGTATTTTTTTGTGAAGAATCAACAACAAGTGGGACACAATCATGAAGTGGAACGACATTTATTGGATATTTCAAACTTTTTTAACAAATCAAAAACTGAAAAATTGGGCGTGCAAAATTAAAACGTGTGTTGTCTTGGGGGGTGTGGTTTGATGTGAATGTTTCTTGGGTGTTTCCTTGCCACCACCAAGACACACCCATCTGTCAGAACCTTGCCCGCAGTCGTTTCCCCTCCACTCAATCACAACAAACAAACTTCCTGCGGGTTGACTTCAATAACTACAGGCAGATGCACGGTGAGATGCCCGGAGGAAGCTTTGAATAGGTCAGTAGCCTACAGAGTAGCAGATAAACACAGTGATCAGGTTGGTTCCACCAGGCTAGTTTATATCTTAAAAGTTGAAAATAAGCAACAAATAATGTCAGTTTACATCAATTGTTTTTCACAAATGTATCAAAGTAATGAAGTGGGTTCCCTTATGTATTTGTACAAATGATGAGCCTGTGAAAGCTGTTGCCACTGACCGGTTTAGGACTGGACAGATACCTGTGGCTGTCTGTTCTATTTGTAGGACACAGTGAGGGCATGTCTGCATGATACTGATGAGAGCCCCCTTGCTGGTCTTCTCTATGCTGCATGTTTGGCTGCAAACTGGACATCTCTCAAACAACTGCGGCAGGCAATCTTATGAGAACTGGGAAAGCCTGTGACAGGGTGATATAATAGACAGGCACGTGGTAAATTGTTTTTTTTTCTAAAGAAAGGACAAAATATTTTTGCTAATGCACATTCACAACAAAAACAACTCTACTATTTGTATCTACTTGGCTGGGGAATTTGCCTTCTATTTTATGAAGCCGGGTATTTCCGAATAGAACTTCTTCACATACAGTAACACAGATCATCGTTGTTGATGAAGCCGTCTGTGCCATCAGGGCAGTAACTCGGGACACTATCAAAGGGCTCACAATGGCGTGTCCTTTTCAATGGAGTCGAGGGAGACTGGTCATAATGAAGGAGGTGTCACAACGGTACTTCTATCATAGGAGTTGAGGGAGACTCTGGCAACAACGGAGGAGGTGTCACAACGGAGGAGGTGTCACAACGGAGGAGGTGTCACAAGGATACTTCTATCATAGGAGTTGAGGGAGACTCTGGCAACAACGGAGGAGGTGTCACAACGGCCCTTCTATCATAGGAGTCGAGGGAGACTGGTCACAACAGAGGAGGTGTCACAACGGAGGAGGTGTCACAACGGAGGAGGTGTCACAACGGTCCTTCTATCATAGGAGTCGAGGGAGACTGGTCACAACGGAGGAGGTGTCACAACGGAGGAGGTGTCACAAGGATACTTCTATCATAGGAGTCGAGGGAGACTCTGGCAACAACGGAGGAGGTGTCACAACGGTCCTTCTATCATAGGAGTCGAGGGAGACTGGCAACAACAGAGGAGGTGCACAACGGTCCTTCTATCATAGGAGTCGAGGGAGACTGGCAACAACGGAGGAGGTGTCACAACGGTCCTTCTATCATAGGAGTCGAGGGAGACTGGCAACAACAGAGGAGGTGTCACAACGGTCCTTCTATCATAGGAGTCGAGGGAGACTGGTCACAACGGAGGAGGTGTCACAACGGTCCTTCTATCATAGGAGTCGAGGGAGACTGGTCACAACGGAGGAGGTGTCACAACGGAGGAGGTGTCACAAGGATACTTCTATCATAGGAGTCGAGGGAGACTCTGGCAACAACGGAGGAGGTGTCACAACGGTCCTTCTATCATAGGAGTCGAGGGAGACTGGCAACAACAGAGGAGGTGTCACAACGGTCCTTCTATCATAGGAGTCGAGGGAGACTGGTCACAACGGAGGAGGTGTCACAACGGTACTTCTGTCATAGGAGTCGAGGGAGACTGGCAACAACAGAGGAGGTGTCACAACGGTCCTTCTATCATAGGAGTCGAGGGAGACTGGCAACAACGGAGGAGGTGTCACAACGGAGGAGGTGTCACAACGGAGGAGGTGTCACAAGGATACTTCTATCATAGGAGTCGAGGGAGACTGGTCACAACAGAGGAGGTGTCACAACGGTACTTCTATCATAGGAGTCGAGGGAGACTCTGGCAACAACGGAGGAGGTGTCACAACGGTCCTTCTATCATAGGAGTCGAGGGAGACTGGCAACAACAGAGGAGGTGTCACAACGGTACTTCTATCATAGGAGTCGAGGGAGACTCTGGCAACAACAGAGGAGGTGTCACAACGGTACTTCTGTCATAGGAGTCGAGGGAGACTCTGGCAACAAAGGAGGAGGTGTCACAACGGTCCTTCTATCATAGGAGTCGAGGGAGACTGGTCACAACGGAGGAGGTGTCACAACGGAGGAGGTGTCACAAGGATACTTCTATCATAGGAGTCGAGGGAGACTCTGGCAACAACGGAGGAGGTGTCACAACGGTCCTTCTATCATAGGAGTCGAGGGAGACTGGCAACAACAGAGGAGGTGTCACAACGGTCCTTCTTTCATAGGAGTCGAGGGAGACTGGCAACAACAGAGGAGGTGTCACAACGGAGGAGGTGTCACAACGGAGGAGGTGTCACAACGGAGGAGGTGTCACAACGGAGGAGGTGTCGCAAGGATACTTCTATCATAGGAGTCGAGGGAGACTGGCAACAACAGAGGAGGTGTCACAACGGAGGAGGTGTCACAAGGATACTTCTATCATAGGAGTCGAGGGAGACTGGCAACAACAGAGGAGGTGTCACAACGGAGGAGGTGTCACAACGGAGGAGGTGTCACAAGGATACTTCTATCATAGGAGTCGAGGGAGACTGGCAACAACAGAGGAGGTGTCACAACGGAGGAGGTGTCACAACGGAGGAGGTGTCGCAAGGATACTTCTATCATAGGAGTCGAGGGAGACTGGCAACAACAGAGGAGGTGTCACAACGGTACTTGTCTGGCTTGACACGCTTTTATTCTGAGGTCTTGCCTTGACAAGCTGTGGAAATAGCAAGTGAACAGAGAATTTAAATTATTTTTGGGGAGGTCGCTAAACCATTGCAATCACATTGCTAGACATTGTTATGATACCCACCTATTTAACTCCTTCTGGTAGGTTCCGGCATCCGTTCAGGACCAAGGGGGATCAGTCTGGCACCCAACTGTGCACTTTGTCTAGCAGAATAACAGGGTCAATGATTGTCATCATCTCTCAATTATAAACACATCTTCGTGAAATAACATGTAATCTCATTCGGAAACTAATTCTATACTTTACTGGTGTAGACCGACTGGCTGGAGATTGGATTTGATTCAGGCCGATGACGCCATTACACTATGCAACCAACTGTGACATGTTTGGCTATGGTTGGTTTGAGTTTGTTAATGCTAATTAGTACACTGTTGTAGTGAGATGTGAGTTAGCTCGTACCACCATAGCTAAATCCAGTAGATATTTGTGCCCTAGACACGGGGGTTTGCACCTCAGAGGCTAATGTGACTATATTGTCTAACTTACATACTGACCACACCGCCTGCGTTGCTTGCACGAGTGTTGCAAAATAAATGTACACATACAGTGCATTCGGAAAGTATTCAGACCCCTTGACTTTTTCCAAATAATTTTACGTTACAGCCTTATTCTAAAATGGATGAAATAAATCAAAATCCTCATCAATCTACACACAATACCCCATAATGACATCACAATACCCCATAATGACATCACAATACCCCACAATGACATCACAATAACCCATAATGACATCACAATACCCCATAATGACATCACAATACCCCATAATGACATCACTATACCCCACAATGACATCACAATAACCCATAATGACATCACAATAACCCATAATGACATCATAATACCCCATAATGACAAAGCGAAAAATAGGTTTTTAGACATTTTTGCAAATGTATAAAAAATACATAATAATAAATATACCTTATATACATAAGTTTTCAGACAGACCCTTTGGTATGGGACTCGAAATTGAGCTCAGGTGCATCCTGTTTCCATTGATCATCGTCAATGTTTATATAACTTGATTGGAGTCCACCTGTGATAAATTCAATTGATTGGACATGATTTGGAAAGGCACACACCTGTCTATATAAGGTCCAATAGGTCCAAAAACCAAGCCGTGAGGTCGAAGGAATTGTCCGTAGAGCTCTGAGACAGGTTTGTGTCAAGGCACAGATATGGGGAACGGTACCAAAACATTTCTGCAGCATTGAAGGTCCCCAAGAACACAGTGGAACCCCCAAGAATCTTCAAAGAACACAGTGGAAGCCCCAATAATCTTCCTAGAGCTGGCCACCCGGTCAAACTGAGCAATCGGGGAAGAAGGGCCTTGGTCAGGGAGGTGACCAAGAAACCAATGGTCACTCTGACAGCTGCAGAGTTCCTCTGCTGAGGTGGGAGAACCTTCCAGAAGGACAACCATCTTTGCAGCACTCCACAAATCAGGCCTTTATTGTAGAGTGGCCAGAAGGAAGTCACTACTCAGTAAAAGGCACATGACAGCCGACTTGGAGTTTGCCAAAAGGCACCTAAAGGACTCTGAGACCATGAGAGGCAAGATACTCTGGTCTGATGAAACCAATATTGAACTCTTTGGTTTTAATGCCAAGAATCACATACTTATTTTTCACCATATTTTGCAAATAAATTCATTAAAAATCCTACAATGTGATTTTCTGGCTTTTTTTTCTCATTTTGTCTGTCATAGTTGAAGTGTATCTATGATGAAAATTACAGGCCTCTCTCATCTTTTTAAGTGGGAGAACTTGCACAATTGATGGCTGACTAAATACTTTTTTGCCCCACTGTATGTAAATGTATTATATTTCCGGTTTTTCTTTATAAATTAGAAAAACATTCTAAAAACCATTTTTTTTTGCTTTGTTATTATGTGGTGTTGTGTGTAGATTGATGACGGGGGGAAATACATTTAATTCATTCTAGAATGTGATCTGAATACTTTCCGAATGTTCTGTATATATGGAGACTTTTTAATGACAAAAATATGTAGTTAAATACATAAATACAAAACAAAAATACAAAAATAAATAATAAAAGAGTAATTTATATATCCAGTCAAAAGTTTGGACACACCTACTCATTCAAGGGTTTTACTTTATCTTTCTATTTTCTACATTGTTAAATAATAGTGAAGACATCACTATCAACTCCTTCGATGTGGATGGGGGGGGGGGGGGGGGGCGAGCTCGGCACTCAGCTTCCTGTAGTCTGCTACAACTCCTTCGATGTGGATGGGGGGAGGCGTGCTCGGCACTCAGCTTCCTGTAGTCCACTACAACTCCTTCGATGTGGATGGGGGGAGGCGTGCTCGGCACTCAGCTTCCTGTAGTCCACTACAACTCCTTTGATGTGGATAAGGGGAGGCGTGCTCAACACTCAGCTTCCTGTAGTCCACTACAACTCCTTCGATGTGGATGGGGGGAGGCGTGCTCGGCACTCAGCTTCCTGTAGTCCACTACAACTCCTTCGATGTGGATGGGGGGAGGCGATCTCGGCACTCAGCTTCCTGTAGTC
>NC_048589.1:41098138-41115638 GCF_013265735.2 Oncorhynchus mykiss
GTTAGGTTTAGGGTTAGGTTTAGGGTTAGGATTAGGGTTAGGGTTTGGGAAAATAGGATTTCGAATGGGAATCGATTGTTTGTTCTGTGTGTTATGTTCTTCTATCCTTGTGAGGACCTACAATTAATTTCCATTCAAACCCTAACACTAACCCTAACCCTAGACCTAACCCCTAAACCTAATCTGCAACCCTAACCTTAACCCTAACCCTAAACCTAACCACTAACCCTTTAACCTTGCCCTAACCTTAAACCTGACCCTAACCCTAATCTGCAACCCTAACCTTTACCCCAAACCTAAACCTAACCTCTAACCCTTTACCCTTTCACCTTGCCCTAACTTTAACCCTAATCCTAACCTCTAACCCTTTACCCTTCACCCTAACCTTAACCCTAACCCTAACCCTAACCCTAATCTGCAACCCTAACCTTAACCCTAACCCTAAACCTAATTGTAACCCTCACCCTGAACCTAATCCCTAAATTTAAAATAGCTTTTGTCCTTTGTCCTCAATTGTCCTTGTTTTACTATTCTCTTTGGAGATTTTAGGTCCCCACAAGGATAGAAGAACCAACCCACACACAGGGGTTAGGTGTGTGTGTGTGTGTGTGTTGGTGTGTGTGTGTGTGTGTTTGTGTATGTGTGTGTGTGAGTGAGATAATGCGGTCCTCAAGGACCCTCCAACCCATTATGAGGGAAGGCTGCTGTGGGATGCAGGTGTCTCAAATCATTTTAGATATTTACTGCCGAGTGTGTATGTGTGTGTGTGTGTGTGTGTGTGTGTGTGTGATTGTGTACAGTATGTGTGTGTGTGTGTGTGTGTGTGTGTGTGTGTGTTGTGTGTTTTTGTGTTTGTGTTAAACACCATAATAGCTGCTACTCAGAGTTTGCCAACTTAGCTGAAAAACAAGTTAATTCAATTAAACTCTTCTCGCTGTCCCTCGTTCTCTCTCTCTTCCCTGTCAGAGTTAACTCTAAGATAATAACACCATAATGATGGGAGTACACACTCAATGGGAGGGGGGGAGGGGGTAGGGGAGGAGGGGAGGAGGAAGAGAGGGGGGAAGAGGGGGAGGAAAGGAGTGAAGTGGAAGAGGGGGTTGAAGAGCAGGAGGGAAGGAGGGGAGGAGGAGGATGGGGGTGAAAAGGAGGAGGGGAGAAGGGGGGAGGAGGGGGGAGGGGAAGGAGGAGGAGAGGGGGGAAGAGGAGGAGGGGAGGAGGAGGATGGGTGAAAAGGAAGAGGGAAGGAAGGGAGGAGGGGAGGGAGGAGGGGGAGGAGGAGGAGGGGGGTGAAGAGGAGGAGGGGATGAGGAGGAGGGCGGGGTGAAGAGGAGGAGGAGGAGGAGGAGGGGGAGGAAGAGAGGGTGAAGAGGAGGGGGAAGGAGGGGAGGAGGGTGGGGGTGAAGAGGAGGGGGGGGGGTGAAGAGGAGGAGGGGGGGGTGAAGAGGAGGAGGAGGAGGATGGGGGTGAAGGAGGGGGAGGAGAAGGAGTGGGAGGGGAGGAGGGTAGTGACGGGAATTTTTTATTTTATTTCACCTTTATTTAACCAGGTAGGCTGGTTGAGAACAAGTTCTCATTTACAACTGTGACCTGGCCAAGATAAAGCAAAACAGTGCGACACAAACAACAACACAGAGTTACACATGGAATAAACAAGTACACAGTCAATAATACAGTAGAAAGAAAATAAAGTCTATATATAGTGAGTGCAAATGGAGTGATGAGGTATGGCAATAAATAGACCACAGTAGCAAAGTAATTACAATTTAGTAAATGAACACTGGAGTGATAGATGAGCAGATGGTGATGTGCAAGTAGAAATACTGGTGTGCAAAAGAGCAGAAAAGTACATTTAATCAACATAGGGATGAGGTAGGTAGATTGGGTGGGCTATTTACAGATGGACTATGTACAGCTGCAGCGATCGGTTAGCTGCTCAGATAGCTGATGTTTAAAGTTAGTGAGGGAAATGTAAGTCTCCAGTTTCAGCTTCTGAAGACAGAAGACCTTAGAATTGAGTTAACTAAAATTATCATAAATGTGTGGCCTGGCTGGTTAGGGTTAGGGGTAGGGTTAGGGTTAGGGTTAGGATTAGGGTTGTGATACCTCAGCCTCCGGCGTCTACAGTGTCAGCGTGGGTTTTGAATCTGCCCTTTGACAACAATGTCATCCTCTCTCTCTGTTCAAATAAAAACATAGTTTACTTATACGGGACGTTCCACAAATTGACTCCTTTTGATATTTTAACTAGAAATTGTGCACAAATATTGCATTTTAAAAGCCTTTATTTAAAATGAAGTGCCATTTAAAAATGACCATTTGGAAAAATTTAAATATCTGATTTTTAATATGAATCAAGACTTGCTAAAATGCCAGAATTCTTGCCTGGCAACCCATTATAGCCTGACTACCCATTATTGCCATGACTACCCATTATTGCCCGACTACCCATTATAGCCTGACTACCCTTGCACCACCCAAATGCTACTCTACGTTAGTTTCTTCTCCGTAATAATTCTGGATCTGAGTACCTCCCCAACAATTTTGAGAATGCAAACACATTCTAAGCGTTCTGATTGGTCCCAGAAACCGGTGGGTTGGTCTAGAGCCAGAACACAAGTGGGTCAAACAGCGTTTGATACTGTGATCTGTTAGAGATGATCCAATCGCTGATGACTTTGTTTTGTACCACACCCTTCAAATTTACATCACCACAAATGACTTCAATGATGTGCAGACTGAGAAGATGGCAGTTTTAGTTGTCAGGAAAACAAAATTCAGAATTTTGACATGATTTCAACCCACTTTACTATTACACTCAAACTTTTCACCGTCACTGTAAAGACCCAGTTATTTTGTTGCTTTGAAAAAGTAATTTCTGAAGATTGTTATTTATTGAATGTAAAAAAAAAAGAGAAGGTTTTACTGGCCCTAATTTTAAGGTCAACCCTGTTACGTGAACTGAACTCTCATTTGAATTTGGTGAAACTATAAAAAAAAACACATGGTCAACCCGGTCACAATGGGATTCATGACAGATTTAACATGACATGGTCAACCCGGTCACAATGGGATTCATGACAGATTTAACATGACATAGTCAACCCGGTCACAATGGGATTCATGACAGATTTAACATGACATAGTCAACCCGGTCACAATGGGATTCATGACAGATTTAACATGACATGGTCAACCCGGTCACAATGGGATTCATGACAGATTTAACATGACATGGTCAACCCTGTCACAATGGGATTCATGACAGATTTAACATGACATGGTCAACCCGGTCACAATGGGATTCATGACAGATTTAACATGACATGGTCAACCCGTCACAATGGGATTCATGACAGATTTAACATGACATAGTCAACCCGGTCACAATGGGATTCATGACAGATTTAACATGACATAGTCAACCCGGTCACAATGGGATTCATGACAGATTTAACATGACATGGTCAACCCGGTCACAATGGGATTCATGACAGATTTAACATGACATGGTCAACCCTGTCACAATGGGATTCATGACAGATTTAACATGACATGGTCAACCCGGTCACAATGGGATTCATGACAGATTTAACATGACATGGTCAACCCGGTCACAATGGGATTCATGACAGATTTAACATGACATGGTCAACCCTGTCACAATGGGATTCATGACAGATTTAACATGACATGGTCAACCCGGTCACAATGGGATTCATGACAGATTTAACATGACATGGTCAACCCGTCACAATGGGATTCATGACAGATTTAACATGACATAGTCAACCCGGTCACAATGGGATTCATGACAGATTTAACATGACATGGTCAACCCGGTCACAATGGGATTCATGACAGATTTAACATGACATGGTCAACCCTGTCACAATGGGATTCATGACAGATTTAACATGACATGGTCAACCCTGTCACAATGGGATTCATGACAGATTTAACATGACATAGTCAACCCTGTCACAATGGGATTCATGACAGATTTAACATGACATGGTCAACCCGTCACAATGGGATTCATGACAGATTTAACATGACATGGTCAACCCGGTCACAATGGGATTCATGACAGATTTAACATGACATAGTCAACCCGGTCACAATGGGATTCATGACAGATTTAACATGACATAGTCAACCCGGTCACAATGGGATTCATGACAGATTTAACATGACATAGTCAACCCGGTCACAATGGGATTCATGACAGATTTAACATGACATAGTCAACCCGGTCACAATGGGATTCATGACAGATTTAACATGACATGGTCAACCCGGTCACAATGGGATTCATGACAGATTTAACATGACATAGTCAACCCGGTCACAATGGGATTCATGACAGATTTAACATGACATGGTCAACCCTGTCACAATGGGATTCATGACAGATTTAACATGACATGGTCAACCCGGTCACAATGGGATTCATGACAGATTTAACATGACATGGTCAACCCGGTCACAATGGGATTCATGACAGATTTAACATGACATGGTCAACCCTGTCACAATGGTATTCATGACAGATTTAACATGACATGGTCAACCCGGTCACAATGGGATTCATGACAGATTTAACATGACATGGTCAACCCGTCACAATGGGATTCATGACAGATTTAACATGACATAGTCAACCCGGTCACAATGGGATTCATGACAGATTTAACATGACATGGTCAACCCGGTCACAATGGGATTCATGACAGATTTAACATGACATGGTCAACCCTGTCACAATGCGATTCATGACAGATTTAACATGACATGGTCAACCCGGTCACAATGGGATTCATGACAGATTTAACATGACATGGTCAACCCGTCACAATGGGATTCATGACAGATTTAACATGACATGGTCAACCCTGTCACAATGGGATTCATGACAGATTTAACATGACATAGTCAACCCTGTCACAATGGGATTCATGACAGATTTAACATGACATGGTCAACCCGTCACAATGGGATTCATGACAGATTTAACATGACATGGTCAACCCGGTCACAATGGGATTCATGACAGATTTAACATGACATAGTCAACCCGGTCACAATGGGATTCATGACAGATTTAACATGACATAGTCAACCCGGTCACAATGGGATTCATGACAGATTTAACATGACATAGTCAACCCGGTCACAATGGGATTCATGACAGATTTAACATGACATAGTCAACCCGGTCACAATGGGATTCATGACAGATTTAACATGACATGGTCAACCCGGTCACAATGGGATTCATGACAGATTTAACATGACATAGTCAACCCGGTCACAATGGGATTCATGACAGATTTAACATGACATAGTCAACCCGGTCACAATGGGATTCATGACAGATTTAACATGACATAGTCAACCCGGTCACAATGGGATTCATGACAGATTTAACATGACATGGTCAACCCTGTCACAATGGGATTCATGACAGATTTAACATGACATAGTCAACCCGGTCACAATGGGATTCATGACAGATTTAACATGACATAGTCAACCCTGTCACAATGGGATTCATGACAGATTTAACATGACATAGTCAACCCGGTCACAATGGGATTCATGACAGATTTAACATGACATGGTCAACCCGGTCACAATGGGATTCATGACAGATTTAACATGACATGGTCAACCCGTCACAATGGGATTCATGACAGATTTAACATGACATGGTCAACCCTGTCACAATGGGATTCATGACAGATTTAACATGACATGGTCAACCCGGTCACAATGGGATTCATGACAGATTTAACATGACATGGTCAACCCGGTCACAATGGGATTCATGACAGATTTAACATGACATAGTCAACCCTGTCACAATGGGATTCATGACAGATTTAACATGACATAGTCAACCCGGTCACAATGGGATTCATGACAGATTTAACATGACATAGTCAACCCGGTCACAATGGGATTCATGACAGATTTAACATGACATGGTCAACCCGGTCACAATGGGATTCATGACAGATTTAACATGACATAGTCAACCCGGTCACAATGGGATTCATGACAGATTTAACATGACATGGTCAACCCTGTCACAATGGTATTCATGACAGATTTAACATGACATGGTCAACCCGGTCACAATGGGATTCATGACAGATTTAACATGACATGGTCAACCCGTCACAATGGGATTCATGACAGATTTAACATGACATAGTCAACCCGGTCACAATGGGATTCATGACAGATTTAACATGACATGGTCAACCCGGTCACAATGGGATTCATGACAGATTTAACATGACATGGTCAACCCTGTCACAATGCGATTCATGACAGATTTAACATGACATGGTCAACCCGGTCACAATGGGATTCATGACAGATTTAACATGACATGGTCAACCCGTCACAATGGGATTCATGACAGATTTAACATGACATGGTCAACCCTGTCACAATGGGATTCATGACAGATTTAACATGACATAGTCAACCCTGTCACAATGGGATTCATGACAGATTTAACATGACATGGTCAACCCGTCACAATGGGATTCATGACAGATTTAACATGACATGGTCAACCCGGTCACAATGGGATTCATGACAGATTTAACATGACATAGTCAACCCGGTCACAATGGGATTCATGACAGATTTAACATGACATAGTCAACCCGGTCACAATGGGATTCATGACAGATTTAACATGACATAGTCAACCCGGTCACAATGGGATTCATGACAGATTTAACATGACATAGTCAACCCGGTCACAATGGGATTCATGACAGATTTAACATGACATGGTCAACCCGGTCACAATGGGATTCATGACAGATTTAACATGACATAGTCAACCCGGTCACAATGGGATTCATGACAGATTTAACATGACATAGTCAACCCGGTCACAATGGGATTCATGACAGATTTAACATGACATAGTCAACCCGGTCACAATGGGATTCATGACAGATTTAACATGACATGGTCAACCCTGTCACAATGGGATTCATGACAGATTTAACATGACATAGTCAACCCGGTCACAATGGGATTCATGACAGATTTAACATGACATAGTCAACCCTGTCACAATGGGATTCATGACAGATTTAACATGACATAGTCAACCCGGTCACAATGGGATTCATGACAGATTTAACATGACATGGTCAACCCGGTCACAATGGGATTCATGACAGATTTAACATGACATGGTCAACCCGTCACAATGGGATTCATGACAGATTTAACATGACATGGTCAACCCTGTCACAATGGGATTCATGACAGATTTAACATGACATGGTCAACCCGGTCACAATGGGATTCATGACAGATTTAACATGACATGGTCAACCCGGTCACAATGGGATTCATGACAGATTTAACATGACATAGTCAACCCTGTCACAATGGGATTCATGACAGATTTAACATGACATAGTCAACCCGGTCACAATGGGATTCATGACAGATTTAACATGACATAGTCAACCCGGTCACAATGGGATTCATGACAGATTTAACATGACATGGTCAACCCGGTCACAATGGGATTCATGACAGATTTAACATGACATAGTCAACCCGGTCACAATGGGATTCATGACAGATTTAACATGACATAGTCAACCCGGTCACAATGGGATTCATGACAGATTTAACATGACATAGTCAACCCGGTCACAATGGGATTCATGACAGATTTAACATGACATGGTCAACCCTGTCACAATGGGATTCATGACAGATTTAACATGACATAGTCAACCCGGTCACAATGGGATTCATGACAGATTTAACATGACATAGTCAACCCTGTCACAATGGGATTCATGACAGATTTAACATGACATAGTCAACCCGGTCACAATGGGATTCATGACAGATTTAACATGACATGGTCAACCCGGTCACAATGGGATTCATGACAGATTTAACATGACATGGTCAACCCGTCACAATGGGATTCATGACAGATTTAACATGACATGGTCAACCCTGTCACAATGGGATTCATGAAAGATTTAACATGACATGGTCAACCCGGTCACAATGGGATTCATGACAGATTTAACATGACATGGTCAACCCGGTCACAATGGGATTCATGACAGATTTAACATGACATAGTCAACCCTGTCACAATGGGATTCATGACAGATTTAACATGACATAGTCAACCCGGTCACAATGGGATTCATGACAGATTTAACATGACATGGTCAACCCGGTCACAATGGGATTCATGACAGATTTAACATGACATGGTCAACCCGGTCACAATGGGATTCATGACAGATTTAACATGACATAGTCAACCCGGTCACAATGGGATTCATGACAGATTTAACATGACATAGTCAACCCGGTCACAATGGGATTCATGACAGATTTAACATGACATAGTCAACCCGGTCACAATGGGACTCATGACAGATTTAACATGACATAGTCAACCCGGTCACAATGGGATTCATGACAGATTTAACATGACATGGTCAACCCTGTCACAATGGGATTCATGACAGATTTAACATGACATAGTCAACCCGGTCACAATGGGATTCATGACAGATTTAACATGACATAGTCAACCCTGTCACAATGGGATTCTTGACAGATTTAACATGACATAGTCAACCCGGTCACAATGGGATTCATGACAGATTTAACATGACATAGTCAACCCGGTCACAATGGGATTCATGACAGATTTAACATGACATAGTCAACCCGGTCACAATGGGATTCATGACAGATTTAACATGACATAGTCAACCCGGTCACAATGGGATTCATGACAGATTTAACATGACATGGTCAACCCGGTCACAATGGGATTCATGACAGATTTAACATGACATAGTCAACCCGGTCACAATGGGATTCATGACAGATTTAACATGACATAGTCAACCCGGTCACAATGGGATTCATGACAGATTTAACATGACATAGTCAACCCGGTCACAATGGGACTCATGACAGATTTAACATGACATAGTCAACCCGGTCACAATGGGATTCATGACAGATTTAACATGACATGGTCAACCCTGTCACAATGGGATTCATGACAGATTTAACATGACATAGTCAACCCAGTCACAATGGGATTCATGACAGATTTAACATGACATAGTCAACCCTGTCACAATGGGATTCATGACAGATTTAACATGACATAGTCAACCCGGTCACAATGGGATTCATGACAGATTTAACATGACATAGTCAACCCGGTCACAATGGGATTCATGACAGATTTAACATGACATAGTCAACCCGGTCACAATGGGATTCATGACAGATTTAACATGACATAGTCAACCCGGTCACAATGGGATTCATGACAGATTTAACATGACATAGTCAACCCGGTCACAATGGGATTCATGACAGATTTAACATGACATAGTCAACCCTGTCACAATGGGATTCATGACAGATTTAACATGACATGGTCAACCCGTCACAATGGGATTCATGACAGATTTAACATGACATGGTCAACCCTGTCACAATGGGATACATGACAGATTTAACATGACATGGTCAACCCGGTCACAATGGGATTCATGACAGATTTAACATGACATGGTCAACCCTGTCACAATGGGATTCATGACAGATTTAACATGACATGGTCAACCCTATGACAGATTTAACATGACATGGTCAACCCGGTCACAATGGGATTCATGACAGATTTAACATTTTGAAACATTTTTGACCATTTTGAATCTCACCATACCTTCTCTGCTATGCAATCTGGTTTCAGAGCTGGTCATGGGTGCACCTCAGCCACGCTCAAGGTCCTAAACGATATCTTAACCGCCATCGATAAGAAACATTACTGTGCAGCCGTATTCATTGATCTGGCCAAGGCTTTCGACTCTGTCAATCACCACATCCTCATCGGCAGACTCAACAGCCTTGGTTTCTCAAATGATTGCCTCTACTTCTCTGATAGAGTTCAGTGTGTCAAATCTGAGGGTCTGTTGTCCGGACCTCTGGCAGACTCTATGGGGGTGCCACAGGGTTCAATTCTTGGACCGACTCTCTTCTCTGTATACATCAATGAGGTCGCTCTTGCTGCTGGTGAGTCTCTGATCCACCTCTACGCAGACGACACCATTCTGTATACTTCCGGCCCTTCTTTGGACACTGTGTTAACAACCCTCCAGGCAAGCTTCAATGCCATACAACTCTCCTTCCGTGGCCTCCAATTGCTCTTAAATACAAGTAAAACTAAATGCATGCTCTTCAACCGATCACTACCTGCACCTACCCGCCTGTCCAACATCACTACTCTGGACGGCTCTGACTTAGAATACGTGGACAACTACAAATACTTAGGTGTCTGGTTAGACTGTAAACTCTCCTTCCAGACCCATATCAAACATCTCCAATCCAAAGTTAAATCTAGAATTGGCTTCCTATTTCGCAACAAAGCATCCTTCACTCATGCTGCCAAACATACCCTTGTAAAACTGACCATCCTACCAATCCTCGACTTTGGCGATGTAATTTACAAAATAGCCTCCAATACCCTACTCAAGAAATTGTATGCAGTCTATCACAGTGCAATCCGTTTTGTCACCAAAGCCCCATATACTACCCACCATTGCGACCTGTACGCTCTCGTTGGCTGGCCCTCGCTTCATACTCGTCGCCAAACCCACTGGCTCCATGTCATCTACAAGACCCTGCTAGGTAAAGTCCCCCCTTATCTCAGCTCGCTGGTCACCATAGCATCTCCCACCTGTAGCACACGCTCCAGCAGGTATATCTCTCTGGTCACCCCCAAAACCAATTCTTTCTTTGGCCGTCTCTCTTTCCAGTTCTCTGCTGCCAATGACTGGAACGAACTACAAAAATCTCTGAAACTGGAAACACTTATCTCCCTCACTAGCTTTAAGCACCAACTGTCAGAGCAGCTCACAGATTACTGCACCTGTACATAGCCCACCTATAATTTAGCCCTATCAACTACCTCTTTCCCAACTGTATTTAATTTATTTATTTATTTTGCTCCTTTGCACCCCATTATTTGTATTTCTACTTTGCACATTCTTCCATTGCAAAACTACCATTCCAGTGTTTTACTTGCTATATTGTATTTACTTTGCCACCAAGGCCTTTTTTTGCCTTTACCTCCCTTCTCACCTCATTTGCTCACATTGTATATAGACTTGTTTATACTTTATTATTGACTGTATGTTTGTTTTACTCCATGTGTAACTCTGTGTTGTTGTATCTGTCGAACTGCTTTGCTTTATCTTGGCCAGGTCGCAATTGTAAATGAGAACTTGTTCTCAACTTGCCTACCTGGTTAAATAAAGGTAAAATAAATAAATAAAAAATAAAAACATGACATGGTCAACCCTGTCACAATGGGATTCATGACAGATTTAACATGACATGGTCAACCCTGTCACAATGGGATTCATGACAGATTTAACATGACATGGTCAACCCGGTCACAATAAACCTTGTTACGTTTTTTGGCACTTAATAGGATGGGAAAGGTGTTTTTTGCTAAGTTGAACATGTGCTCTTTTTGACAGGATGTAGTAAGGAAGAGTCCCCGTTCAACGGTCAGTGTAGGAAGTGATTGCAGACCTGATATCTATTGTCTCAGATCCTGTATCTTATCTTTACATAGGAACCAGACAATGTCCTTCAGCTGTCAACGATGCTATCTCCTCTCCTTCCACTCCACTCCTCTCCTCTCCTCCCTCGCTCCTTATGGATTCTCTGAAGAACAACAGAGTCAAACGTCAAGGAGGGAGAGGAGAGAAAGGAGGGACAGAATGTAAGAGAGTTGGGCAAGGTGTGTTTTTTTCTCCCTTCTGCTCATTTTTATTGTTTTTGATATACTCTCATTCTGTCATTATATAATTATGTCATTATATAATTCTGTCATTCTGTCATGCTCTCATTCTGTCATTCTCTCATTCTGTCATTATATCATTCTGTCATGCTCTCATTCTGAAATCATGTCATTCTGTCATTATATAATTCTGTCATTCTGTCATGCTCTCATTCTGTCATTCTCTCATTCTGTCTTCATGTCATTCTGTCATTATATCATTCTGTCAATCTGTCATGCTCTCATTCTGTCATTATATCATTCTGCCCTTCTGTCATTCTGTTATCATGTTATTCTGTCATTATATTATTCTGTCAATCTGTCATTATATCATTCTGTCAGGCTCTCATTCTGTCCTTCTGTCATTCTGTCATTATATCATTTGTTCATTCTCTCACTCACTTATTCACCCATTCTGTCATTCGGTCATTCTCTCATTGTCATTCTCTCATTCTGTCATTCTGTATTTCTCTCATTCTGTCATTCTCTCATTCTGTCATTATGTATTTCTGTTATACTCTTATTTTGTCACTGTCAAAATGTCATTCTGTCATTCTGTCATTCTCTCATTCTCTCATTCTGTCATACTGTCATTATGTCATTGCGAAACTCTGCCATTCATTCATTCTGTCAATTCATTCTCTCAATCTGTCATCATGTCATTCTGTCATTATATCATTCTCTCATTCTGTCATTATATCAATCTGTCAGGCTCTCATTCTGTCATTCTGTCATTCTATCATTTGTTCATTCTCTCACTCTCTTATTCCCCCATTCTGTCATTCTGTCATTCTGTAATTATGTCATTCTCTCATTCTGTCAATCTGTATTTCTCTCATTCTGTCATTCTCTCATTCTGTCATTCTGTATTTCTGTTACACTCTCATTCTGTCATTATGTCACTGTCATACTCTCATTCTGTCATTCTCTCATTCTGTCATTATCTCATTCTCTCATTCTGTCATTGTCATTCTGTTTTCTGTCATACTGTCATTATGTCATTGCGACACTCTGCCATTCTCTCTTTCTGTCATTCATTCATTCTGTCATTCTGTCATTATATCATTCTGTCAATCTGTCATTATATCATTCTGTCAGGCTCTCATTCTGTCATTCTATCATTTGTTCATTCTCTCACTATCTTATTCCCCATTCTCTCATTCTGTCAATCTGTATTTCTCTCATTATCTCATTCTCTCATTCTGTCAATCTGTCATTCTCTCATTCTGTCATTATGCATTTCAGTTACACTCTCATTCTGTCATTCTGTCACTGTCATACTCTCATTCTGTCATTCTCTCATTCTGTCATTTTGTCATTCTCTCATTCTCTCATTCTGTCATTGTCACTATGTTTTCTGTCATACTGTCATTATGTCATTGCGACACTGTCATTCTCTCATTCTGTCATTCATTAATTCTGTCATTCTCTCAATGTCTCATTCTCTCATTCTGTCATTCTGTCATTCTGTCATTCTCTCATTCTGTCATTCTATCATTCTGTCATGCTCTCATTCTGTCATTCTGTCATTTTATCATTCTGTCATTCTCTCATTATGTCATTCTGTCATTCTCTCATTCTGTCCTTCTGTCATCATGTCATTCTGTCATGCTCTCATTCTGTCATCATGTCACTCTGTCATTTGATCATTCTGTCATTCTCTCATTCTGTCATTTTATCATTCTCTCATTCTGTTATTCTGTCCTTCTGTCATCATATCATTCTGTCCTTCTGTCATACTGTCATTCTGTCATTCTGTCATGCTCTCATTCTGTCAGGCTCTCATTCTGTTATTCTGTCATATTGTCATTCTGTCATTCTGTCATCATGTCATTCTGTTATTCTGTCTTTCTGTCATGCTCTCATTCTGTCAGGCTCTCATTCTGTTATTCTGTCATACTGTCATTCTGTCATTCTATCATTCTCAGGTTTGTACAACTTGCCAGTTGTTTAAACGCAAAAGACCGGACAAATAGCATTACCTGTAACAAGTGATCCTCAGGCAATGCAGGCTCACACGCATGGCACACTGGGAAAATACACACAAATTAACTCACTGGGATTCACTATGTACCAGAGAATAAGATTCACAATTTTAAAGACTACGTGATCTTTGGAACAATTGTCCAATTTAGTATCTAAGCCAATCAAGTGAGAATGCTGTTTGTAATGTCTCAGTATTTCACTAAGTGGCTGGTCTGTCTGGTGGTTGAAGTGGCTGGTCTCTTCTCTTCTATCAAGGTTTTCCTAAGTACTGTAAGTGGGGTTTTAAGAGGAGATGGGACACACACACACACACACACACACACACACACACACACACACACACACACACACACACACACACACACACACACACACACACACACACACACACACAAAGCTACTCCAGAAGGTAATCAGGCTCTTGTGGGAGAGACTGGATTGTTTCAGATGAATACCGGCCCCTGAGTAGTTACTTGAGCAGTGTGTGTGTGTGTGTGTGTGTGTGTGTGTGTGTGTGTGTGTGTGTGTGTGTGTGTGTGTGTGTGTGTGTGTGTGTGTGTGTGTGTGTGTGATGTCACGTCTTCCCCCTGACCCACCTCTCAACCCTAATCACCCTCCATTATCCAGAATGCTGCTGAAGCATCTCCTCAGGAAAGAGGGAGGAAAATTAAGTAGTGAAAGAGGTTAAGGGGGAGATAAGAAGAGGATGGGTGAAGGAGGTGAAGGAGTGGAAGAAGAGATGAAAGAGGGGAAGAGAGGTAGAGGAGGGTGTGAAAAGGGAAGCAGGGGAAGAAGAGATGATAGAGGGGAAGAGAGGTAGAGGAGGGTGTGAAAAGGGAAGCAGGGGAAGAAGAGATGAACGAGGGGAAGAGAGGTAGAGGAAATGAAGTTGGATTATATGCCTATAACCACTAGGCCATCCTGCCTCTAACCACTAGGCCATCCTGCCTCTAACCACTAGGCCACCCTGCCTCTAACCATTAGGCCACCCTGCCTCTAACCACTAGGCCATCCTGCCTCTAACCACTAGGCCACCCTGCCTCTAACCACTAGGACATCCTGCCTCTAACCACTAGGCCACCCTGCCTCTAACCACTAGGCCATCCTGCCTCTAACCACTAGGCCACCCTGCCTCTAACCACTAGGACATCCTGCCTCTAACCACTAGGCCACCCTGCCTCTAACCACTAGGCCATCCTGCCTCTAACCAGTAGGCCACCCTGCCTCTAACCACTAGGCCACCCTGCCTCTAACCACTAGGCCACCCTGCCTCTAACCACTAGGCCACCCTGCCTCTAACCACTAGGCCACCCTGCCTCTAACCACTAGGCCACCCTGCCTCTAACCACTAGGCCACCCTGCCTCTAACCACTAGGCCACCCTGCCTCTAACCACTAGGCAACCCTTTCTTTCTAACACCTGACTGATCACAATGTTCAGCTATTTATATTTATTTATTATATTTTTATTTCACCTTTATTTAACCAGGTAGGCCAGTTGAGAACACCTTTATTTAACCAGGTAGGCTAGTTGAGAACACCTAGGGAAGCAGGGGAAGAAGAGATGAACGAGGGGAAGAGAGGTAGAGGAAATGAAGTTGGATTATATGCCTATAACCACTAGGCCATCCTGCCTCTAACCACTAGGCCATCCTGCCTCTAACCACTAGGCCACCCTGCCTCTAACCATTAGGCCACCCTGCCTCTAACCACTAGGCCATCCTGCCTCTAACCACTAGGCCACCCTGCCTCTAACCACTAGGACATCCTGCCTCTAACCACTAGGCCACCCTGCCTCTAACCACTAGGCCACCCTGCCTCTAACCACTAGGACATCCTGCCTCTAACCACTAGGCCACCCTGCCTCTAACCACTAGGCCATCCTGCCTCTAACCAGTAGGCCACCCTGCCTCTAACCACTAGGCCACCCTGCCTCTAACCACTAGGCCACCCTGCCTCTAACCACTAGGCCACCCTGCCTCTAACCACTAGGCCACCCTGCCTCTAACCACTAGGCCATCCTGCCTCTAACCACTAGGCCACCCTGCCTCTAACCACTAGGACATCCTGCCTCTAACCACTAGGCCACCCTGCCTCTAACCACTAGGCCATCCTGCCTCTAACCAGTAGGCCACCCTGCCTCTGACAACTAGGCCATCCTGCCTCTAACCACTAGGCCACCCTGCCTCTAACCACTAGGCCACCCTGCCTCTAACCACTAGGCCACCCTGCCTCTAACCACTAGGCCACCCTGCCTCTAACCACTAGGCCACCCTGCCTCTAACCACTAGGCCACCCTGCCTCTAACCACTAGGCAACCCTTTCTTTCTAACACCTGACTGATCACAATGTTCAGCTATTTATATTTATTTATTATATTTTTATTTCACCTTTATTTAACCAGGTAGGCCAGTTGAGAACACCTTTATTTAACCAGGTAGGCTAGTTGAGAACACCTTTATTTAACCAGGTAGGCTAGTTGAGAACACCTTTATTTAACCAGGTAGGCCAGTTGAGAACACCTTTATTTAACCAGGTAGGCTAGTTGAGAACACCTTTATTTAACCAGGTAGGCTAGTTGAGAACACCTTTATTTAACCAGGTAGGCCAGTTGAGAACACCTTTATTTAACCAGGTAGGCTAGTTGAGAACACCTTTATTTAACCAGGTAGGCCAGTTGAGAACACCTTTATTTAACCAGGTAGGCTAGTTGAGAACACCTTTATTTAACCAGGTAGGCTAGTTGAGAACACCTTTATTTAACCAGGTAGGCCAGTTGAGAACACCTTTATTTAACCAGGTAGGCTAGTTGAGAACACCTTTATTTAACCAGGTAGGCTAGTTGAGAACACCTTTATTTAACCAGGTAGACTAGTTGAGAACACCTTTATTTAACCAGGTAGGCTAGTTGAGAACACCTTTATTTAACCAGGTAGGCTAGTTGAGAACACCTTTATTTAACCAGGTAGGCTAGTTGAGAACACCTTTATTTAACCAGGTAGGCTAGTTGAGAACACCTTTATTTAACCAGGTAGGCTAGTTGAGAACACCTTTATTTAACCAGGTAGGCCAGTTGAGAACACCTTTATTTAACCAGGTAGGCTAGTTGAGAACACCTTTATTTAACCAGGTAGGCCAGTTGAGAACACCTTTATTTAACCAGGTAGGCTAGTTGAGAACACCTTTATTTAACCAGGTAGGCTAGTTGAGAACACCTTTATTTTAACCAGGTAGGCCAGTTGAGAACACCTTTATTTAACCAGGTAGGCCAGTTGAGAACACCTTTATTTAACCAGGTAGGCCAGTTGAGAACACCTTTATTTAACCAGGTAGGCCAGTTGAGAACACCTTTATTTAACCAGGTAGGCCAGTTGAGAACACCTTTATTTAACCAGGTAGGCCAGTTGAGAACACCTTTATTTAACCAGGTAGGCCAGTTGAGAACACCTTTATTTAACCAGGTAGGCTAGTTGAGAACACCTTTATTTAACCAGGTAGGCTAGTTGAGAACACCTTTATTTAACCAGGTAGGCCAGTTGAGAACACCTTTATTTAACCAGGTAGGCCAGTTGAGAACACCTTTATTTAACCAGGTAGGCTAGTGGAGAACACCTTTATTTAA
>NC_048589.1:41120638-41125638 GCF_013265735.2 Oncorhynchus mykiss
GTGTGTGTGTGTGTGTGTGTGTGTGTGTGTGTGTGTGTGTGTGTGTGTGTGTGTGTGTGTGTGTGTGTGTGTGTGTGGGTGTGGGTGTGTGTGTGTGAGAGAGAGAGTGAGAGAGGGAGAGAGAGAGAGAGAGCTGGCCAAAACACATTAGAACACATCTGTCCTCTCTGAACTCTCCAACTCCTCCTTCTATCACCCTGAAGAGATCTCCATTCTCTATCTATTCTCTCTCTATTCTCTCTCTTCTCTCTCTATTCTCTCTCTCTCTGTTCTCTAACTCTCTATTCTCTTTCTCTATATTATCTCTCTCCCTCTCTCTGTTCTCTCTCTCTATTCTCTCTCTCTATTCTCTCTCTATTCTCTCTCTCTCTCTATTCTTTCTCTATTCTCTCTCTATTCTCTCTCTATTCTTTCTCTATTCTCTCTCTATCTCTGTCTCTCTGTTCTCTCCTCTCTCCTATTCTCTCTCTCCCCCTCTCTGTTCCCTGTCTTTATTCTCTCTCTCCCCTCTCTGTTCTCTGTGTCTATTATCTCTCTCTCTATTTTCTCTTTTGTATCTCTCTCTCTCTCTGTCTCTCTGTCTCTGTCTCTGTCGCTGTCTCTCTCTCTCTCTCTCTCTCTCTCTCTCTCTCTCTCTCTCTCTCTCTCTCGGAGTGCATGCTGGGAGTGAGTCGTCAAGCAGAGTGTTTGTGAGCGCGAATGAAATTTATTTTCACTCTATTGGGTTTTGGTATGTACATATATATATATTGATTAGTTTAGTTGTTTTAAGGGTATATTGTTTAACTATCACTAAGCACGTATAGGGGTGGTGGGATCTTTGAGGTTGTTTTTTCGCGAGGGCACAACCAGCGGGTGGGGCTGGTTGCAATGGCCACTCGCGGAAATGTAGAGTTTGAAAAACTTAGTCGGAGGCATGGAGTAAAAATTCCTGCTGCGGCTGGGTGTTCAGTGGAAGAATGTAGCTTGGCTGTGGGTGCTATCATTGGGTATGATAGCATTAAATCAGCCTCAAGGATGAATAGCGCTGTAGTGATATTCTTAGATTCAATTGAAAAGGTGAATAAGATAGTTGAGAGGGGTGTTGTGTTGCGGGAGACACAGACGCCGGTATTTCCGCTTATGAATCCTGCGAAGAAAGTTATGCTTTCTAACGTGCCACCATTTGTTAGAGATGAAGTGTTAGAGCGAGAGTTATCTCGCCATGGTCAAATCGTATCTACAATAAAGAAGGTTCTTTTTGGATGCAAATCTCCGTTGTTGAAACATGTCGTGTCTCATAGGAGACAAGTGCATATGATTTTAAAAAAGGAAGGAGATGAACTGAATTTAGCGTTTAGTTTTAAGATTGATGGATTTGATTATGTCTTTTATGCATCTACTGAATCAATGAAATGTTTTGGATGTGGAAGAGAGGGGCATTTGGTGCGTAATTGTCCCGAGAATGAACGCGCTGAGCCTGGTAGTAGCTTTAGTGCGGGTGCAACTAACGTACCACAGCGAAGGGATGAAAATACTACAGGTGTAGGGGAAGAGAGAAGGTGGGCAGATGTGGTTGGAAAAGTAGGAGAGGAAGGCATTGTGGATACGGGGGCAATTGTGGTAGATCAGAACAAAGAGGGAGGGGAAACACTAGGTGAGATTGCGACTGCCGTCGCTGAGGTGGTGCTGGAAAATGAAATTGGAGGTCAAGAGGAGATTGAAATAACGGAAAAAGAAGCGGATGTTTTCAAAATACCGAGGAGTAAAAGGAAGAATTTAAGGGGTGGTGAAGGGTCTAATTCTAAGAGAAAGGTAGAGATGGATAAATCAGGTGAAGATGAACAGGTTGTAGAGATGGGGTTTTCTTCTGGGGAGGATAGCGAGAGTGAGTCATCTGACGCGTCACAACAATATAGTGAGATAGATGGGGTGGAAGGGCGGTATGGGATCGAGAAGATACGTCAATTTCTGAAGTTGACAAAAGGGAAGAAATATATGCAGGATTACAATGTAACTGATTTTTTCCCTGAACGTGAATTGTTTATTGAATCAGCAAAGTTTCTGATGTCAAAAATTACAGGGGGAGGTTTGAAAAGCCCTGAAATTGCTAGACTCAAGAAAGTGGTCACGAGAGTAATAAGTGATGCAAATTCTAAAGAAAATGAAAGAGTTCAGTTGCAGTTTTAACTCTGTAAAGAGATGTGGTGGCTGTATCTTCCTCTGTATTTTTTTCTTATCCATGAGCAGTTTTAAGATCTCTTCTTTAAACGTAAATGGGGCAAGAGATGTTAAAAAAAGAGCCATGGTGTATGAGTTAATGAGGGGAAAGGGAAGTGACATAATTTTTCTACAAGAAACGCATAGTAATTTGGAAAATGAAGTTATGTGGCAACAGGAGTGGGGGGGGACAGTGGTGTGTAGTCATAAAAACTCAAAAAGTGGGGGTGTGGTTATCTTGTTCTCAAAAGGGTTTTTGCCTTTGTCATATGAGGTTGAAGAGGTAGTTGAGGGGAGGTTATTAAAAGTTAGAGCAAGGTATGAAAACATCAATATGTGTCTGATAAATGTATATGCCCCAGTGGTGACAGTTGAGAGGGTATGTTTTTTAGAGACATTATCAAATACCATTGAGAAATGTAACAAAGAAGATTATTTGTTTATTGCTGGGGATTTTAACTGCACAGTTAGCGATTTAGATAGAAATCACCAAGAACCTCATATAGCCTCAAGGACGTTTTTAAAACGCCTTATTGTAACAAATGAACTGTGTGATATTTGGCGGAGTCAACATGAAGGAACAAGGCAGTACACCTGGGCGCATGTGAGAGAGAACATCATCTCTATGGCCAGGTTAGATAGGTTTTATGTTTTTGAGCATCAATCTCAGGTCTGTAAATCAAGTGTGATAACTCCAGTGGGATTTTCTGATCATTGTTTAATAACAGAGGTGGTGTTCATTAACGATGTAAAACCTAAAAGCGCATACTGGCATTTTAATATAACTTTATTGAGTGATGCTCACTTCAGGAAATGTTTCAGTATTTTTTGGGAGAGGTGGAGGGCTCAAAAGGCCAGTTTTGTATCCCTTCAACAATGGTGGGATATAGGGAAAATACAGATTCAACAATTTTGTAATCAATACACGAGGAATGTCACCAAGGATATCACCAGATCAATGAAAGCCCTAGAGATTGAAATAGTGGAACTCATGACGTTGGTTGAGACCACAGGAGATCGAGGCCATACTCAGGCCCTCAAGAGGAGAAAAGCTGCATTGGCAGATCTGCTGGGTATCAGAGCACAGGGGGCACTGGTGAGAAGTAAATTTCAGGGCATATCTGAAATGGATGCCTCATCTAAATTTTTCTTTGGTTTAGAGAAAAAGAATGGACAAAGAAAAATTATTCATTGTCTCAAATCAGCTGTTGGACAAGAGCTCACTAGCCCTAGTGAAATCAGAAAGAGGGCAGTAGAGTTCTATGCTGAGCTCTACAAGTGTGAGTACAAAGAGGACAAAACAGTGACACAGCAGTTCTTTGATGGGCTCCCAAAGGTGTCTGCAGAAGCTCAGGTTGAGCTTGAGCAACCATTGTCTTTGCAGGATTTATACACTGCATTAAAAGGCATGGAAAATGGAAGGGCACCAGGCATTGATGGGCTTCCCGTTGACTTTTTTAAGTCTTTTTGGGCTATGTTGGGAGAGGATTGGTTAGAAGTAGCTAATGATAGTTTAACCGGAGGGTTACTACCAATAAGCTGCAGAAGGGCTGTCCTCACCCTACTGCCCAAAAAGGGTGACCCGAGGGAGGTGAAGAACTGGAGGCCGGTGGCTTTATTGTGTACTGATTATAAGATATTGTCAAAGGCTTTGTCCAACAGGCTGAGGGAGGTGATGGGGCAAATCATACATACGGATCAGTCCTACTGTGTTCCTGGCAGGCAGATAGGGGATAACATTTCTCTGATTCGTGATTTTTTGGACGTCTCTAGGGCTATTGGGTTGGATGCTGGTCTAATTTCAATTGATCAGGAAAAGGCATTTGACCGAGTTGAACATCAATATTTATGGCACACGTTTGAGGCGTTTGGGTTCAGCTCTGGTTTTATTGCCATGATAAAGGTGATATATGGTGACATTGAAAGTGTATTGAAAGTTAACGGTGGTTTGAGTGCTCCTTTTAAAGTGTGTAGAGGTATTAGGCAGGGATGTTCTATGTCTGGGATGTTATATGCTATTGCTATAGAGCCACTACTAAATAGCATTAGAAGTCGCATTGCAGGGGTGTGCCTTTCAGAGGATATTCCTCCTATTCGTCTTTCAGCCTATGCTGATGATGTAGTTGTGTTAGTGAAAAATCAAGCGGAGGTGGATAGCTTGAGTCTAATGGTTGATCGTTTTAGGGGAATATCCTCTGCAAAGGTAAATTGGGAAAAGAGTTGTGCTTTACAGATTGGAGAATGGTCTGGAGGGATCATGGCTTTGCCAGGGGGGCTAGAATGGTGTAAGGGAGGTTTTAAGTATCTTGGAGTGTATCTAGGAGATGAGGGGACTATGGAAAAAAATTGGAGTGGGGTGGTTGAAATGGTGGAAGGGAGGATGAGGAGATGGCGTTGGTTACTATCTCGTATGTCATATAGAGGGCGCACTATTATAGTTAACAATGTGATTGCCTCTGCACTGTGGCATCGGTTGTCAGTTTTAGAACCACCATCTGGCCTTCTGGCTAAGATACAGGCAATTATTGTGGATTTCTTTTGGGATAAATATCACTGGGTTCCACAAAGTGTTTTGTATTTGTCAAAAGAGGAGGGGGGACAAGGTCTTGTACATCTTGCTAGTAGGGCTGCTGCTTTCCGGTTTCAGTTCATTCAAAGGCTGCTTTATGGACCGGAAAATGTGGTGTGGAGAGGGGTGGCAGGTCTTATATTACAGAGGGTTGGAGGATTAGGCTTAAAGAAGGCTTTATTTCTGGTTGATAGTAGCCAGATTTCTAGGGAGGGAGTACCTCCGTTTTATA
>NC_048589.1:41130638-41140638 GCF_013265735.2 Oncorhynchus mykiss
TAAGACAACACTACATAAAGAGAGACCTGAGACACCACAACACTACATAAAGAGAGACCTAAGACACCACAACACTACATAAAGAGAGACAGCACAACACTACATAAAGAGAGACCTAAGACAACATTACATAAAGAGAGATCTAAGACAACACTACATAAAGAGAGACCTGAGACACCACAACACTACATAAAGAGAGACCTAAGACACCACAACACTACATAAAGAGAGACACCACAACACTACATAAAGAGAGACCTAAGACAACATTACATAAAGAGAGACAACACAACACTACATAAAGAGAGACCTAAGACAACACAACACTACATAAAGAGAGACCTAAGACAACACAACACTACATAAAGAGAGACACCACAACACTACATAAAGAGAGACAACACAACACTACATAAAGAGAGACACCACAACACTACATAAAGAGAGACACCACAACACTACATAAAGAGAGACCTGAGACACCACAACACTACATAAAGAGAGACCTGAGACACCACAACACTACATAAAGAGAGACCTGAGACAACACAACACTACATAAAGAGAGACCTGAGACACCACAACACTACATAAAGAGAGACCTGAGACACCACAACACTACATAAAGAGAGACCTGAGACACCACAACACTACATAAAGAGAGACCTGAGACACCACAACACTACATAAAGAGAGACCTAAGACACCACAACACTACATAAAGAGAGACCTGAGACATCACAACGCTACATAAAGAGAGACCTAAGACACCACAACATTACATAAAGAGAGACCTAAGACACCACAACATTACATAAAGAGAGACCTAAGACACCACAACATTACATAAAGAGAGACCTAAGACAACACAACACTACATAAAGAGAGACACCACAACACTACATAAAGAGAGACAACACAACACTACATAAAGAGAGACCTGAGACATCACAACACTACATAAAGAGAGACCTAAGACACCACAACACTACATAAAGAGAGACACCACAACACTACATAAAGAGAGATCTAAGACAACACTACATAAAGAGAGACCTGAGACATCACAACACTACATAAAGAGAGACCTAAGACACCACAACACTACATAAAGAGAGACACCACAACACTACATAAAGAGAGACAACACAACACTACATAAAGAGAGACCTAAGACAACACAACACTACATAAAGAGAGACACCACAACACTACATAAAGAGAGACAACACAACACTACATAAAGAGAGACCTGAGACATCACAACACTACATAAAGAGAGACCTAAGACACCACAACACTACATAAAGAGAGACACCACAACACTACATAAAGAGAGACAACACAACACTACATAAAGAGAGACCTAAGACAACACAACACTACATAAAGAGAGACACCACAACACTACATAAAGAGAGACAACACAACACTACATAAAGAGAGACCTGAGACAACACTACATAAAGAGAGACCTAAGACAACACAACACTACATAAAGAGAGACACCACAACACTACATAAAGAGAGACAACACAACACTACATAAAGAGAGACCTGAGACAACACTACATAAAGAGAGACCTAAGACAACACAACACTACATAAAGAGAGACACCACAACACTACATAAATAGAGACAACACAACACTACATAAAGAGAGACACCACAACACTACATAAAGAGAGACACCACAACACTACATAAAGAGAGACAACACAACACTACATAAAGAGAGACAACACAACACTACATAAAGAGAGACAACACAACACTACATAAAGAGAGACAACACAACACTACATAAAGAGAGACAACGCAACACTACATAAAGAGAGACCTGAGACACCACAACACTACATAAAGAGAGACAACACAACACTACATAAAGAGAGACAACACAACACTACATAAAGAGAGACACCACAACACTACATAAAGAGAGACACCACAACACTACATAAAGAGAGACCTGAGACACCACAACACTACATAAAGAGAGACCTGAGACACCACAACACTACATAAAGAGAGACCTGAGAAAACACAACACTACATAAAGAGAGACCTGAGACACCACAACACTACATAAAGAGAGACCTGAGACACCACAACACTACATAAAGAGAGACCTGAGACACCACAACACTACATAAAGAGAGACCTGAGACAACACAACACTACATAAAGAGAGACCTGAGACACCACAACACTACATAAAGAGAGACCTGAGACACCACAACACTACATAAAGAGAGACCTGAGACACCACAACACTACATAAAGAGAGACCTAAGACACCACAACACTACATAAAGAGAGACCTGAGACATCACAACGCTACATAAAGAGAGACCTAAGACACCACAACATTACATAAAGAGAGACCTAAGACACCACAACATTACATAAAGAGAGACCTAAGACACCACAACATTACATAAAGAGAGACCTAAGACAACACAACACTACATAAAGAGAGACACCACAACACTACATAAAGAGAGACAACACAACACTACATAAAGAGAGACCTGAGACATCACAACACTACATAAAGAGAGACCTAAGACACCACAACACTACATAAAGAGAGACACCACAACACTACATAAAGAGAGACACCACAACACTACATAAAGAGAGACAACACAACACTACATAAAGAGAGACAACACAACACTACATAAAGAGAGACAACACAACACTACATAAAGAGAGACAACACAACACTACATAAAGAGAGACAACACAACACTACATAAAGAGAGACCTGAGACACCACAACACTACATAAAGAGAGACAACACAACACTACATAAAGAGAGACAACACAACACTACATAAAGAGAGACACCACAACACTACATAAAGAGAGACACCACAACACTACATAAAGAGAGACCTGAGACACCACAACACTACATAAAGAGAGACCTGAGACACCACAACACTACATAAAGAGAGACCTGAGACAACACAACACTACATAAAGAGAGACCTGAGACACCACAACACTACATAAAGAGAGACCTGAGACACCACAACACTACATAAAGAGAGACCTGAGACACCACAACACTACATAAAGAGAGACCTGAGACAACACAACACTACATAAAGAGAGACCTGAGACACCACAACACTACATAAAGAGAGACCTGAGACACCACAACACTACATAAAGAGAGACCTGAGACACCACAACACTACATAAAGAGAGACCTAAGACACCACAACACTACATAAAGAGAGACCTGAGACATCACAACGCTACATAAAGAGAGACCTAAGACACCACAACATTACATAAAGAGAGACCTAAGACACCACAACATTACATAAAGAGAGACCTAAGACACCACAACATTACATAAAGAGAGACCTAAGACAACACAACACTACATAAAGAGAGACACCACAACACTACATAAAGAGAGACAACACAACACTACATAAAGAGAGACCTGAGACATCACAACACTACATAAAGAGAGACCTAAGACACCACAACACTACATAAAGAGAGACACCACAACACTACATAAAGAGAGATCTAAGACAACACTACATAAAGAGAGACCTGAGACATCACAACACTACATAAAGAGAGACCTAAGACACCACAACACTACATAAAGAGAGACACCACAACACTACATAAAGAGAGACAACACAACACTACATAAAGAGAGACCTAAGACAACACAACACTACATAAAGAGAGACACCACAACACTACATAAAGAGAGACAACACAACACTACATAAAGAGAGACCTGAGACATCACAACACTACATAAAGAGAGACCTAAGACACCACAACACTACATAAAGAGAGACACCACAACACTACATAAAGAGAGACAACACAACACTACATAAAGAGAGACCTAAGACAACACAACACTACATAAAGAGAGACACCACAACACTACATAAAGAGAGACAACACAACACTACATAAAGAGAGACCTGAGACAACACTACATAAAGAGAGACCTAAGACAACACAACACTACATAAAGAGAGACACCACAACACTACATAAAGAGAGACAACACAACACTACATAAAGAGAGACCTGAGACAACACTACATAAAGAGAGACCTAAGACAACACAACACTACATAAAGAGAGACACCACAACACTACATAAAGAGAGACAACACAACACTACATAAAGAGAGACACCACAACACTACATAAAGAGAGACAACACAACACTACATAAAGAGAGACACCACAACACTACATAAAGAGAGACAACACAACACTACATAAAGAGAGACACCACAACACTACATTTTTTTTATTTTTTTTTATTTCACCTTTATTTAACCAGGTAGGCTAGTTGAGAACACCTTTATTTAACCAGGTAGGCTAGTTGAGAACACCTTTATTTAACCAGGTAGGCTAGTTGAGAACACCTTTATTTAACCAGGTAGGCTAGTTGAGAACACCTTTATTTAACCAGGTAGGCTAGTTGAGAACACCTTTATTTAACCAGGTAGGCAAGTTGAGAACACCTTTATTTAACCAGGTAGGCTAGTTGAGAACACCTTTATTTAACCAGGTAGGCTAGTTGAGAACACCTTTATTTAACCAGGTAGGCTAGTTGAGAACACCTTTATTTAACCAGGTAGGCTAGTTGAGAAAACCTTTATTTAACCAGGTAGGCAAGTTGAGAACACCTTTATTTAACCAGGTAGGCTAGTTGAGAACACCTTTATTTAACCAGGTAGGCTAGTTGAGAACACCTTTATTTAACCAGGTAGGCTAGTTGAGAACACCTTTATTTAACCAGGTAGGCTAGTTGAGAACACCTTTATTTAACCAGGTAGGCTAGTTGAGAACACCTTTATTTAACCAGGTAGGCTAGTTGAGAACACCTTTATTTAACCAGGTAGGCTAGTTGAGAACACCTTTATTTAACCAGGAAGGCTAGTTGAGAACACCTTTATTTAACCAGGTAGGCTAGTTTAGAACACCTTTATTTAACCAGGAAGGCTAGTTGAGAACACCTTTATTTAACCAGGTAGGCTAGTTGAGAACACCTTTATTTAACCAGGTAGGCTAGTTGAGAACACCTTTATTTAACCAGGTAGGCTAGTTGAGAACACCTTTATTTAACCAGGTAGGCCAGTTGAGAACACCTTTATTTAACCAGGTAGGCTAGTTGAGAACACCTTTATTTAACCAGGTAGGCTAGTTGAGAACACCTTTATTTAACCAGGTAGGCCAGTTGAGAACACCTTTATTTAACCAGGTAGGCTAGTTGAGAACACCTTTATTTAACCAGGTAGGCCAGTTGAGAACACCTTTATTTAACCAGGTAGGCTAGTTGAGAACACCTTTATTTAACCAGGTAGGCAAGTTGAGAACACCTTTATTTAACCAGGTAGGCTAGTTGAGAACACCTTTATTTAACCAGGTAGGCTAGTTGAGAACACCTTTATTTAACCAGGTAGGCTAGTTGAGAACACCTTTATTTAACCAGGTAGGCTAGTTGAGAACACCTTTATTTAACCAGGTAGGCTAGTTGAGAACACCTTTATTTAACCAGGTAGGCTAGTTGAGAACACCTTTATTTAACCAGGTAGGCTAGTTGAGAACACCTTTATTTAACCAGGTAGGCTAGTTGAGAACACCTTTATTTAACCAGGTAGGCTAGTTGAGAACACCTTTATTTAACCAGGTAGGCAAGTTGAGAACACCTTTATTTAACCAGGTAGGCTAGTTGAGAACACCTTTATTTAACCAGGTAGGCAAGTTGAGAACACCTTTATTTAACCAGGTAGGCAAGTTGAGAACACCTTTATTTAACCAGGTAGGCAAGTTGAGAACACCTTTATTTAACCAGGTAGGCAAGTTGAGAACACCTTTATTTAACCAGGTAGGCTAGTTGAGAACACCTTTATTTAACCAGGTAGGCTAGTTGAGAACACCTTTATTTAACCAGGTAGGCTAGTTGAGAACACCTTTATTTAACCAGGAAGGCTAGTTGAGAACACCTTTATTTAACCAGGTAGGCTAGTTGAGAACACCTTTATTTAACCAGGTAGGCTAGTTGAGAACACCTTTATTTAACCAGGTAGGCTAGTTGAGAACACCTTTATTTAACCAGGTAGGCTAGTTGAGAACACCTTTATTTAACCAGGTAGGCTAGTTGAGAACACCTTTATTTAACCAGGTAGGCTAGTTGAGAACACCTTTATTTAACCAGGTAGGCAAGTTGAGAACACCTTTATTTAACCAGGTAGGCTAGTTGAGAACACCTTTATTTAACCAGGTAGGCAAGTTGAGAACACCTTTATTTAACCAGGTAGGCAAGTTGAGAACACCTTTATTTAACCAGGTAGGCTAGTTGAGAACACCTTTATTTAACCAGGTAGGCTAGTTGAGAACACCTTTATTTAACCAGGTAGGCTAGTTGAGAACACCTTTATTTAACCAGGAAGGCTAGTTGAGAACACCTTTATTTAACCAGGTAGGCTAGTTGAGAACACCTTTATTTAACCAGGTAGGCTAGTTGAGAACACCTTTATTTAACCAGGTAGGCTAGTTGAGAACACCTTTATTTAACCAGGTAGGCTAGTTGAGAACACCTTTATTTAACCAGGTAGGCTAGTTGAGAACACCTTTATTTAACCAGGTAGGCTAGTTGAGAACACCTTTATTTAACCAGGTAGGCTAGTTGAGAACACCTTTATTTAACCAGGTAGGCTAGTTGAGAACACCTTTATTTAACCAGGTAGGCTAGTTGAGAACACCTTTATTTAACCAGGTAGGCAAGTTGAGAACACCTTTATTTAACCAGGTAGGCTAGTTGAGAACACCTTTATTTAACCAGGTAGGCAAGTTGAGAACACCTTTATTTAACCAGGTAGGCAAGTTGAGAACACCTTTATTTAACCAGGTAGGCTAGTTGAGAACACCTTTATTTAACCAGGTAGGCTAGTTGAGAACACCTTTATTTAACCAGGTAGGCTAGTTGAGAACACCTTTATTTAACCAGGAAGGCTAGTTGAGAACACCTTTATTTAACCAGGTAGGCTAGTTGAGAACACCTTTATTTAACCAGGTAGGCTAGTTGAGAACACCTTTATTTAACCAGGTAGGCTAGTTGAGAACACCTTTATTTAACCAGGTAGGCTAGTTGAGAACACCTTTATTTAACCAGGTAGGCTAGTTGAGAACACCTTTATTTAACCAGGTAGGCTAGTTGAGAACACCTTTATTTAACCAGGTAGGCTAGTTGAGAACACCTTTATTTAACCAGGTAGGCTAGTTGAGAACACCTTTATTTAACCAGGTAGGCTAGTTGAGAACACCTTTATTTAACCAGGAAGGCTAGTTGAGAACACCTTTATTTAACCAGGTAGGCTAGTTGAGAACACCTTTATTTAACCAGGTAGGCTAGTTGAGAACACCTTTATTTAACCAGGTAGGCTAGTTGAGAACACCTTTATTTAACCAGGTAGGCTAGTTGAGAACACCTTTATTTAACCAGGTAGGCTAGTTGAGAACACCTTTATTTAACCAGGTAGGCTAGTTGAGAACACCTTTATTTAACCAGGTAGGCAAGTTGAGAACACCTTTATTTAACCAGGTAGGCTAGTTGAGAACACCTTTATTTAACCAGGTAGGCAAGTTGAGAACACCTTTATTTAACCAGGTAGGCAAGTTGAGAACACCTTTATTTAACCAGGTAGGCTAGTTGAGAACACCTTTATTTAACCAGGTAGGCTAGTTGAGAACACCTTTATTTAACCAGGTAGGCTAGTTGAGAACACCTTTATTTAACCAGGAAGGCTAGTTGAGAACACCTTTATTTAACCAGGTAGGCTAGTTGAGAACACCTTTATTTAACCAGGTAGGCTAGTTGAGAACACCTTTATTTAACCAGGTAGGCTAGTTGAGAACACCTTTATTTAACCAGGTAGGCTAGTTGAGAACACCTTTATTTAACCAGGTAGGCTAGTTGAGAACACCTTTATTTAACCAGGTAGGCTAGTTGAGAACACCTTTATTTAACCAGGTAGGCAAGTTGAGAACAAGTTCTCATTTACAATTGCGACCTGGCCAAGATAAAGCAAAGCAGTTCGACACAAACAACAACACGGAGTTACACATGGAGTAAAACAAACATACAGTCAATAATACAGTATAAACAAGTCTATATACGATGTGAGCAAATGAGGTGAGATAAGGGAGGTAAAGGCAAAAAGGCCATGGTGGCAAAGTAAATACAATATAGCAAGTAAAACACTGGAATGGTAGATTTGCAATGGGAGAATGTGCAAAGTAGAAATAAAAATAATGGGGGTGCAAAGGAGCAAAATAAATAAATAAAATACAGTAGGGAAAGAGGTAGTTGTTTGGGCTAAATTATAGGTGGGCTATGTACAGGTGCAGTAATCTGTGAGCTGCTCTGACAGTTGGTGCTTAAAGCTAGTGAGGGAGATAAGTGTTTCCAGTTTCAGAGATTTTTGTAGTTCGTTCCAGTCATTGGCAGCAGAGAACTGGAAGGAGAGGCGGCCAAAGAAAGAATTGGTTTTGGGGGTGACTAGAGAGCTATACCTGCTGGAGCGTGTGCTACAGGTGGGAGATGCAATGGTGACCAGCGAGCTGAGATAAGGGGGGACTTTACCTAGCAGGGTCTTGTAGATGACATGGAGCCAGTGGGTTTGGCGACGAGTATGAAGCGAGGGCCAGCCAACGAGAGCGTACAGGTCGCAATGGTGGGTAGTATATGGGGCTTTGGTGACAAAACGGATTGCACTGTGATAGACTGCATCCAATTTGTTGAGTAGGGTATTGGAGGCTATTTTGTAAATGACATCGCCAAAGTCGAGGATTGGTAGGATGGTCAGTTTTACAAGGGTATGTTTGGCAGCATGAGTGAAGGATGCTTTGTTGCGAAATAGGAAGCCAATTCTAGATTTAACTTGGATTGGAGATGTTTGATATGGGTCTGGAAGGAGAGTTTACAGTCTAACCAGACACCTAAGTATTTGTAGTTGTCCACGTATTCTAAGTCAGAGCCGTCCAGAGTAGTAATGTTGGACAGGCGGGTAGGTACAGGTAGCGATCGGTTGAAGAGCATGCATTTAGTTTTACTTGTATTTAAGAGCAATTGGAGGCCACGGAAGGAGAGTTGTATGGCATTGAAGCTTGCCTGGAGGGTTGTTAACACAGTGTCCAAAGAAGGGCCAGAAGTATACAGAATGGTGTCGTCTGCGTAGAGGTGGATCAGAGACTCACCAGCAGCAAGAGCGACCTCATTGATGTATACAGAGAAGAGAGTATGTCCAAGAATTGAACCCTGTGGCACCCCCATAGAGACTGCCAGAGGTCCGGACAGCAGACCCTCCGATTTGACACACTGAACTCTATCAGAGAAGTAGTTGGTGAACCAGGCGAGGCAATCATTTGAGAAACCAAGGCTGTCGAGTCTGCCGATGAGGATGTGGTGATTGACAGAGTCAAAAGCCTTGGCCAGATCAATGAATACGGCTGCACAGTAATGTTTCTTATCGATGGCGGTTAAGATATAATTTAGGACCTTGAGCGTGGCTGAGGTGCACCCATGACCAGCTCTGAAACCAGATTGCATAGCAGAGAAGGTATGGTGAGATTCGAAATGGTTGGTAATCTGTTTGTTGACTTGGCTTTCGAAGACCTTAGAAAGGCATGGTAGGATAGATATAGGTCTGTAGCAGTTTGGGTCAAGAGTGTCACCCCCTTTGAAGAGGGGGATGACCGCAGCTGCTTTCCAATCTTTGGGAATCTCAGACGACACGAAAGAGAGGTTGAACAGGCTAGTAATAGGGGTGGCAACAATTTTGGCAGATAATTTTAGAAAGAAAGGGTCCAGATTGTCTATCCCGGCTGATTTGTAGGGGTCCAGATTTTGCAGCTCATTCAGAACATCAGCTGAGCAGATTTGGGAGAAGGAGAAATGGGGAAGGCTTGGGCGAGTTGTTGTGGGGGGT
>NC_048589.1:41145638-41150638 GCF_013265735.2 Oncorhynchus mykiss
CGATAATATATCAAGCGCAAATGTCTTTCACAGTAAGGCAGTGGCTGTCCGAATTCTGTTGCGCGAGCAAAACTCATGTGACCACTTGACGTGATGTTACCGTTCTGGCTCATTTTTCAAAATAAAAGCCTGAGACTATGTCTGAAGACTGCTGACACCTTGAGGAAGCGATAGGAAAATGAATCTGGTTGATATCCCTTTAAATCCAGCAAAGGGAGGCTTTGGAACATGGAGTTTTCAAAATAGAAGCCACTTCCTGTTTAGATTTTCCTCAGGGTTTCGCCTGCAATATCAGTTCTGTTCTACTCACAGACAATATTTTGACAGTTTTGGAAAGTTTAGAGTGTTTTCTATCCAATACTAATAATAATATGCGTATATTAGCAACTGAGACTGAGGAGCTGGCCGTTTACAATGGGCACCTTTTCATCCAAGGTACTCAATACTGCCTCTGCAGCCATATGAAGTTAAGACATGAAGGTCAGTCAATACAAATACATTTCAAGAACTTTTAAAGTTTATTCAAGTGCGGTCGCAAAAAGTGCACAGGATCTCAACATCATCGACTGTTCAGAGGAGACCGCGTGAATCAGGCCTTCATGGTCGAATTGCTGCAAAGAAACCACTACTAAAGGACACCAATAAGAAGAAGAGACTTGCTTGGTCCAAGAAGGGGTAGAGGATGGAGGAGTAGAGGATGGAGGGGTAGAGGATGGAGGAGTAGAAGGATGGATGGGTAGAAGGATGGAGGGGTAGAGGATGGAGGGGTAGAGGATGGATTGGTAGAAGGATGGAGGGGTAGAGGATGGAGGAGTAGAGGATGGAGGGGTAGAGGATGGAGGGGTAGAGGATGGAGGGGTAGAAGGATGGAGGGGTAGAGGATGGAGGAGTAGAGGATGGAGGGGTAGAGGATGGAGGGGTAGAGGATGGAGGGGTAGAAGGATGGAGGGGTAGAGGATGGAGGAGTAGAAGATGGAGGGGTAGAAGGATGGAGGGGTAGAAGGATGGAGGGGTAGAGGATGGAGGGGTAGAAGGATGGAGGGGTTGAGGATGGAGAGGTAGAGGATGGAGTGGTAGATGATGGAGGGGTAGAGGATGGAGGGGTAGAGGATAGAGGGGTAGAGGATGGAGGGGTAGAGGATGGAGGGGTAGAGGATGGAGGGGTAGAAGGATGGAGGGGTAGAAGGATGGAGGGGTAGAGGATGGAGGAAGAGAGGATGGATTGGTAGAAGGATGGAGGGGTAGAGGATGGAGGAGTAGAGGATGGAGGGGTAGAGGATGGAGGGGTAGAGGATGGAGGGGTAGAAGGATGGAGGGGTAGAGGATGGAGGAGTAGAGGATGGAGGGGTAGAGGATGGAGGGGTAGAGGATGGACGGGTAGAAGGATGGAGGGGTAGAGGATGGAGGAGTAGAGGATGGAGGGGTAGAAGGATGGAGGGGTAGAGGATGGAGGGGTAGAGGATGGAGGGGTAGAGGATGGAGGGGTAGAGGATGGAGGGGTAGAGGATGGAGGAGTAGAAGGATGGAGGGGTAGAGGATGGAGGGGTAGAGGATGGAGGGGTAGAGGATGGAGGGGTAGAAGGATGGAGGGGTAGAGGATGGAGGGGTAGAAGGATGGAGGGGTAGAGGATGGAGGGGTAGAGGATGGAGGGGTAGAGGATGGAGGGGTAGAGGATGGAGGGGTAGAGGATAGAGGGGTAGAGGATGGAGGGGTAGAGGATGGAGGGGTAGAGGATGGAGGGGTAGAAGGATGGAGGGGTAGAAGGATGGAGGGGTAGAGGATGGAGGAAGAGAGGATGGATTGGTAGAAGGATGGAGGGGTAGAGGATGGAGGAGTAGAGGATGGAGGGGTAGAGGATGGAGGGGTAGAAGGATGGAGGGGTAGAGGATGGAGGAGTAGAGGATGGAGGGGTAGAAGGATGGAGGGGTAGAGGATGGAGGGGTAGAGGATGGAGGGGTAGAGGATGGAGGGGTAGAGGATGGAGGGGTAGAGGATGGAGGAGTAGAGGATGGATTGGTAGAAGGATGGAGGGGTAGAGGATGGAGGAGTAGAGGATGGAGGGGTAGAGGAGGGAGGGGTAGAAGGATGGAGGGGTAGAGGATGGAGGAAGAGAGGATGGATTGGTAGAAGGATGGAGGGGTAGAGGATGGAGGAGTAGAGGATGGAGGGGTAGAGGATGGAGGGGTAGAGGATGGAGGGGTAGAAGGATGGAGGGGTAGAGGATGGAGGAGTAGAGGATGGAGGGGTAGAAGGATGGAGGGGTAGAGGATGGAGGGTTAGAGGATGGAGGGGTAGAGGATGGAGGGGTAGAGGATGGAGGGGTAGAAGGATGGAGGGGTAGAGGATGGAGGAGTAGAGGATCGAGGGGTAGAGGATGGAGGGGTAGAAGGATGGAGGGGTAGAGGATAGAGGGGTAGAGGCTGGAGGGGTAGAAGGATGGAGGGGTAGAGGATGGAGGGGTAGAGGATGGAGGGGTAGAGGATGGAGGGGTAGAAGGATGGAGGGGTAGAGGATGGAGGAGTAGAGGATGGAGGGGTAGAAGGATGGAGGGGTAGAGGATGGAGGGTTGGAGGATGGAGGGGTAGAGGATGGAGGGGTAGAGGATGGAGGGGTAGAAGGATGGAGGGGTAGAGGATGGAGGAGTAGAGGATCGAGGGGTAGAGGATGGAGGGGTAGAAGGATGGAGGGGTAGAGGATAGAGGGGTAGAGGCTGGAGGGGTAGAAGGATGGAGGGGTAGAAGGATGGAGGGGTAGAAGGATGGAGGGGTACAAGGATGGAGGGGTAGAGGATGGAGGGGTAGAGGATGGAGGAGCGTAATCGAGGTGTGTGTGTGTGTGCGTGCGTGCGTGCGTGTGTGTGTGTGTGTGTGTGTGTGTGTGTGTGTGTGTGTGTGTGTGTGTGTGTGTGTGTACGAGAACTTAAGAACTGGTAGGGTGGATGGGTTATAACATAACAGGTTAACCCTATCCCAAACCTTAACCCTTATCTTAATCCTTATGTTAACCCTTATCTTAACCCTTACCCTATCGCAAACCTTAACCCTTACCTTAACCCTTACCCCCTTACCTTAACTCTTACCCTATCCCAAACCTTAACCCTTACCTTCTTACCTTAACCCTTACCTTAACCCTTACCTTAACCCTTACCTTCTTACCTTAACCCTTACCTTAACCCTTACCCATATCCCTTTCCCTATCCCAAACCTTATCCCTTACCCTAACCCTTACCTTAACCCTTACCTTAACCCTTACCCTAAACCCTTATCTTAACCATTTAGGAATGAGTTCCAGAAATGTATGTTTTAACTCTATCCAAAACCTTAACCCAAATGTGACATTTGGAGAAAGGTGGATCAACCTCTAATTCTGCAGTGAGACTGTGAGAGCTTGCTCACACACACACAAACACACACACACACACACACGAACGCACGCACGCACGCACACACACACACACACACACACACACACACACGAACGCGCACTCACGCACAAACACACACACACACACACACGAACGCACACTCACACACACACACACACGAACGCACACACACGCACGCACACACACGCACACACACACACACGAACGCACACAAACACACACACACACACACGAACGCACACTCACACACACACACACACACACACGAACGCACACACACGCACACACACACACACGAACGCGCACACACACACACACACACACACACACACGGAGGACTGCTGTTTACAGTCTTCTGCAGGCACCCTCAGGCCACCCCTGTCTGTAGGTTTCCAAGATGCCAGCCAATGTTTTTAATTACGCTTTCTTTTTGCTTAAAACCCCAAAAACAGTCCTTGATCCATTGGTGTCGCTCTACATTAGGAGTCACTGAGCTTCTTCCTTTCTGACAGGCCCTACGGTACCTACCCCACCCCCTCTCTCTACCCCACCCCCTCTCTCTACCCCACCCCCTCTCTCTACCCCACCCCCTCTCTCTACCCCACCCCCTCTCTCTACCCCAGCCCCTCTCTCTCTCTACCCCACCCCCTCTCTCTACCCCACCCCCTCTCTCTACCCCACCCCCTCTCTCTACCCCAGCCCCTCTCTCTCTCTACCCCACCCCCTCTCTCTACCCCACCCCTCTCTCTCTACCCCACCCCTCTCTCTACCCCACCCCTCTCTCTACCCACCCCCTCTCTCTACCCCACCCCCTCTCTCTCTACCCCACCCCCTCTCTCTACCCCACCCCCTCTCTCTATCCCACCCCTCTCTCTACCCCACCCCCTCTCTCTACCCCACCCCTCTCTCTACCCCACCCCCTCTCTCTACCCCACCCCACCCCTCTCTCTCTCTACCCCACCCCCTCTCTCTACCCCACCCCCTCTCTCTACCCCACCCCTCTCTCTCTCTACCCCACCCCCTCTCTCTACCCCACCCCTCTCTCTCTACCCCACCCCTCTCTCTACCCCACCCCTCTCTCTACCCACCCCCTCTCTCTACCCCACCCCCTCTCTCTCTACCCCACCCCCTCTCTCTACCCAACCCCCTCTCTCTACCCCACCCCTCTCTCTACCCCACCCCTCTCTCTACCCCACCCCCTCTCTCTACCCCACCCCACCCCTCTCTCTACCCCACCCCCTCTCTCTACCCCACCCCTCTCTCTACCCCACCCCTCTCTCTCTCTACCCCACCCCCTCTCTACCCCACCCCCTCTCTCTACCCCACCCCTCTCTCTCTCTACCCCACCCCCTCTCTCTAACCCACCCCTCTCTCTACCCCACCCCCTCTCTCTACCCCACCCCCTCTCTCTCTACCCCACCCCCTCTCTCTACCCCACCCCCTCTCTCTACCCCACCCCTCTCTCTACCCCACCCCCTCTCTCTACCCCACCCCTCTCTCTACCCCACCCCCTCTCTCTACCCCACCCCCTCTCTACCCCACCCCTCTCTCTCTCTACCCCACCCCTCTCTCTCTACCCCACCCCTCTCTCTACCCCACCCCTCTCTCTACCCA